>NC_135259.1:2019924-2320773 GCF_964204865.1 Styela clava
CTAGAATAACAATAAAAACATCTAAGCCTAATAAAAACCCTATTTTTCCTAATGGCGGGAATGGGTCTAAATCTATCTATAACAAATACAATGTTTATAGTAAAAAAGCCATGGCGATCCTTGTTAATACTTTTCTTCCTTTGTCGGTGTCACAATATCTTGTTTCCTGTTGAAAATATCTCTAAAATAGAAGAGAAAATAATGATTATGACAAATAAGATAGGCAAATATGGATACAGCATATTATCGAAAAATGCTTTATTAATAAATATTCAATAATATTAATAACATATTTACCGGTATGTTAGATTTGTCTCTGGTTCCGTCTTTTTTCAATTTCTTCAGTGCCCTCAAAATTCTGTGCCTGAGAAGCTAAGATAATATTAACAATATCTAAGCCTAATAAAATTAGTAAAAATATTTACATGTAATTTGTAGATTTTCCTTGTATCCGTCTTCTCTTAGTTTTTCCAGTCCCTTTATAGTTCTGTGCCTGAGAAGCTAGAATAACATTAAAAATATCTAAGCCTAAAAAAACCTATTTTTCCTAATGGCGAGAATGGGTCTAAATCTATCTATAACGAAACAAATATTTAAAAAAAAGCCATGGCAATCGCTGTCAATACTTTTCCTTTGTCTTCACGATATCTTGTTTTCCTTTAAAAAAATATCTAAAAATACTATAGAAAATAATGATTATAACAAATAAGATAGCCAAACATGAATGTAACATATTTTCAAAAAAAGCTTAAAACAATAATATGAATAATAAATCAGTAATATACAATAACAGTAATAAAAATATAAGTATAACGTAAAACGAAAGAAATATTTTAATTTTTTCATACCAGGACGTCAAATAAACGATTGCATTACAGGGTGTTAAAATACAAATAACAATTGTATTCAGTTTTTTGAGCTATAATTCAATTAATTAATGAATATATAATCAAGAATTTGTTTGCAATTATTCAAATTACATAAATAGTTCTTCACGGGTCGAGCCATGTTGAACTTCCGCTTATAATCGCAGTGTTTATGGCATTTTTGTATAGTTTTAAACAACAGTCGTATTTGATATAAATACATTCGTGTGTACTGCCCAGTGCATCTGTTTGCGGCCACATATTGGTAATCAGTGCACATGCATACGATCTCAAAGTACGTATGACAATGGGATACAGTTTCAAACCAACAGTCAATTTTTCTATATCAAAGTCTTGTGTGTGGACTCAACGCATTTGTTGGCTAGCACATCTTAGTTATCTTCAATAAAACTCTTCTTCCTATTTGAATAATTGAGTTTCATTTTCTTTTGAAAAACAGAAAGAGTCGTCAAGTTTCATAATTGAGTAATCCTGAAAAAATATATATACATTTAGTTATTATGCCTTTTTATAGTAGAGGGAGTAAATTATGAGAAACTTATTACGTATGATGAGGCTCTACAAGGCGCCTATAACGTGTTGGGCGGTGACGCTGCGCGTCATCAACTCCCTCAGACTTATAACCTTCTAGTTTCACAATATTAACAACTCCACAACTTTGAATATGATTGTAGTCCATTACTGGCAATGAAATATCCAATCTACATGAACAATGTACGAAAGACGAATAATATGTGATGAAATACGACAAATAGTGTGGTGATAAAAATGATTATTGTAGAGGTCAAAACGCATATTGTAGATGTATAGGGTTGCTAAAGTTTACGTCCAACCTAAGTATGTCGACAACATACTTAATTTCAAACAATAGCAACATTTATAATTTATGTAATATGAATGAACCTATTCAACCAAAATATAAAACAAGCAAACAATCCGTTTATTACGGCAATTAAATTAACACTACTTAAACGACAAACTTCTAATGCGAGCATTAACTCTTAAATAGCCGACTTGCAATGATCCGAAATACCGAAATAATAATAAACAAACAAGAATATGAGAAGACAAGACGATACAAGATTTTGTTTACGTCAACATGCTTATTTTCGTCCCACGAACAGGAGATTAAATTGCCTTGAAGGGAGTAGTCTATGACCGGTCATTCACCAAAAGTACAATGACCGATAACTTTCAAAATAACCTCGGATCAAACATATATACGGAATAAAACAATTAAACTTTGTCTGTAGCTGAGGAAATGAATCTTACTATTAGTATGTGTAACCAATTACATGCATTTGTGGCATAATAAGGGATGCTATTCGATATCATACGAGTTTTTAATGTTTGCAGTAGAAGAGTACATTGTTTTACAACATATCATTTGATACAATAACGCATGGGATGGATGTCTATTTTAAACATATCATTAACGTCCATTACATTATACTAGAGATTCCAACAAGAGAGATGTACCGATACCACTTGTCGCCGATACCGATCCGACAACAACGATAAAACGCCGATATCAATATTTTAAAGCAGAAATTGCCGACATTTACATGATATGTAATTATTATTTCCAGTGTGCAGTCCAAACTAGTTGAAGTAACAGTTTACAAGCATTATTCATGCCACACAATTTTTCAGTTTGAAAGAGACATATTTCAGATAATAAGAAATTAATATTTGAATCCTGATACGTTTTTTGGTTTAAATACATTGCACACTGACGCTAATAATATCGGTGTTCGGTTAGAAAACTCATCGGGTTTGGCTACTGTGGGGGGTAAAATAAATAAATGTTTACTCACTCTATCTAACTGATACATCGAGTTGCGTGCGCAGAATTTTATGCCATTATAACGTCGTATTTTGTATTTTACAAATCTAAAAATTCCCATTTGATATATTTCCTCATAATTTCCATGTAATGGAAAAAATGTCAAATTAAAAAATGGGCTGCAAAAATAGCGAAATTAGTTGGGCTGATAAATGGCTAAAATCAGGTCATAATCCTATTCGCGTTTCTATTCGCGCGGTTGGGAAACAGCATTGCTTATACTTAACGAGGCTAATACCGTGAAAAGCAAAAAATAATTTTCATATCAGTATTTCGAGCTACTTTTTAAAAACATTCTGGAATTGATCAAAAAGTTACTTATCGTGGAAATATCAGTCTACATTTAGCCGATATCAATACGAATACCGATACCAAATATTATCACGGATGCCCGATATCTTATACCGAAAGCCTTTTAATTTAGTTTTGATCAGCACTGACTGTATAACGACATTGATGTTTGTTTTAAGCAGAAGGTAGAACATTCATTTAACCACTCCAACCCGAAATTGAAATTAATGAAAAGCCAATATACCTCAATTAATAATGAAATAAAACAAGTAAACAATACACGATAGTAATATGAACATTCGTTAAAAAATTAATATTCAAGTCAGACGATATTATTGCAAAATGAACCTAGCAATTTTTAGCTGCCCTCAGTTAATATTTGGACGTGTTTCAACTTAAAAAACGCGAAAACATGCGCCCTTTGTTAATTGAATATTCACTTTGCTTCGAAAGCAAGGTTTGGGCTTGCCAGAACGGTGACGTAATTTTTTCTTTCGTGAGAGACTTTGCTGTCGAGTCGATTTCGCTTGTATTTATCAGAGCGGTACCAAAACAAAACTTAAAAAAAAAATAAATAAAAAATTTCTCTCATTTTCAACGCGACACGGCTGAGCGAAAGGCACACGCGTATCGGGAAGCGTCTGGCACAAAGCGCCCTAATCAAGTTTTCCGATGAGATTTAGCTCAAATGGAGGGCGGGTAGATTGAGTTAAGTTAATGACAGATTTAAATTCAATCAAATGGAAGCATCAACTTAAAAAAAAAACACCCGAATGCAGATTTCAAATTTTCAAATCATTCCTTTCCCCCGAACCATATAACCCAAGCTGAACAACTATTAATTTGTTATTTTAAAGCAAGCGGGGGTGTTTTCCGAAATCTCATTTTTCCAAAGAAACATATTCAACTGTGGTAATATACTTAAATATTTAATATACAGTGCAAACGAAATTGAGAATGAAACACAATAGCGGGGGAAAATTTGAATATTTCATTAAATCGAGCACTAATATAAAAAACTTGATTCAACAAAAAGTTGTGGTGGCTCAATGTGATTAATTTCAAAAAAATAATTAATTATTTTGATTTAATTTCGGCTGGGGGGTAAAAATTTGAATGTACCACTAATTTTTCGAACTATGTCATTATGTGAACTATATGAACTATTTCAAGTTTTGGGTTTATGAATGACAGAAAATGTAATTTGATAATTTGGATATGAATTGGATATATTGGAATTGGATATATTAACAAAGCGGAAAAATTTATTGCATACCGGCTAAAACTGCACACCTGCCCGTGAACGTAATGGCGTAGCCCGTGGGTGGTTTTGCGGGTCGACCCACCCTCCCCTCTTTTAAAAAGAAAAAAAAAGATTTTTCTGTATCATAGATGGCAATCTTCCGTACATTGAAACGCTTTTTAGACTCCAAAGACTGCTGAAACACGCGTATTCTAGCGTTCGATCGGACTCGCTAGCTGTTTCGATCTAACTTGGCGAAAAAAAATCAGAATTGAAAAATCATTCTAGGCTCAGACCTTTCCTATCAAGATCTATCAAGATCAAGATCCTATCAAGATCGAAGCCTAGAACACATTGATAAATGTTCTAGTAAAACTTATTGTGCAATCAAGCACGTCGCGGAACAATTATTCCATGTTGAGAACCGATCGCATTTTTTTTTATTTCGCAATCTGTTTCTGAATATCAATAATTGTTTTTTTATTGTTTGGTCACAATTAATTTCAAACAAATTTATTTATCGCTATATTTAAACTGCATGATTGCTCTTTTCTTGTCATTGTTGTAAACTGCTTGTCTGATTTTTGAGGAAGTCTGATTTTGGTCAGACGAAACGTTACAGAAATATATTTGTGTTAGTGTGCACAGCAGACTCTTGAATTGCATAGTATGGTATTTTATTCTTGCTACAGCATCCTTGCATTACATGCATACGGATCCACTAGCGCAAAGGCATAGAGGAAGGATTGGGAGTTAGTCTGGCGCAACCTCTACTGATCGTTATATTAGTCTTTTCGCGTGACTTCTGTATCCGAATGGATCCTGCCAAACTCCGGACTCGACAACTACCACAAGAAACGAATTTAGAAGCAATACTAAAAAGAATTCAACGCCTTTAAAAGAATCACATTAAAAGGACTCTGGCTATCAAGATCTGAGCCTAGAACACATTGATAAATGTTAAACACATTGGTAAATTCCACTAGCGCAAAGGCATAGAGAAAGGATTGGGAGTTAGTCTCGCGCAACCTCTACTGATCGCTAATTTATTAGTTGTTGAACGTGTAAGTTCTAATATCTGAGATGAACTGTAGCTAAATTTGCATAATTTGTAGACGATAAAATAGAGAAGTGCCATAATATAAAACTGTGTTAATTTGAAGGACCCTCGTCGAACCCCTGGAACAGCTCCAACGAACACCAAAAATTCGATTGAACCCCGGTAAAAAAAAAAACTACTGTTCTAGACCAGCGTTTCCCAAACTTTTTCGGCCACGGAACTTTTACACTTTTTATCTCGCCTCGCGAAACAAAAACGAAAGGGTAAAATTGATAAAGGAAAACGGTCTAATGTAGTGGTTCCCAATGGATAATATTTTGGACATCTTGTGCGATAATTGAAATATTTGCAGCTCTTCCTGACTAGCGGGATTGAACATGATATATATATCAGTTTATACGTGACAAAATATGAATTAAAAGATTATAAGATTACATATATACTTGCTCTTTACTCTTTAGACTATATAGGCGTCAATCTCACTCCGTGATGCACCAGACTATTAACAATGTCGATTCTGTTTGATGCAATGACTCTTTCAAGCAGTATTTTAGAAAACTGAAAATAAATATATAGTTTCATTATCAAGTTTGGGATTTATAAATCACAAAAAGTGCTGTTTGGCAGAGGTAAAGCAAAGGTAAACTTATATCAAAAATACATAAAAAAAAATCAATCCAATGTTATGTTCATGTGTATACCGAGTCCATCTAACTTTAGGTGAAACTAAATTTCGTTGACCCAAGACACTATCAAGTTATTTAAATCACAAAAAATGCTATTTAACAGAAATACAGAAAAGAGATTTGGTTAAAGACATAGTCTTTTAAACTATGTCCTTATCAATCTTTGGAGCTGTAATTAACATGGACACAGAGTAGCTAAGCTTATACTAGAAGTTAAAAAAAATAAAAATATTAATTTTTCGTTTAAATAAAATTATTTGCTGATTTGCTGCGTTACAGTATCGCCACTGGAAACGATATTTTATTTTGGGGCTTGCATGGCGTAGTTAACCAATGCCAAATCGTATAGAATTCACATTGATACACTCGGTTGGAATTACTTATTAGCCAGAAAAAAACGATAGTTGTCCGAATCATGATATTATACAGTATTTAGACTAGAGGATTTTCCAAAATAAATTCCATTTGACAGACAAACCAAAGCTGAGCTTATACTCAATATAATAATAATAAAAATAATACTTTGTCAGCAGGTTTCCCGAAAAAATTGCAGATATTATTTATTGATAGATATACAAGTAATTTACACGAGACGCGAGATATTCCAAACTTGAACGGCTTAAAATGTTTGTGTACCACAGGCATTGTGCGTTATATTTACCTAATATTGAGGTCCTCTAAATTAGCCACAGGGATTGTAGACATTCTACACTCATTATAAGAACATAACATATTAATACTCGAAATAAACTATGAAGAAATCGGGAATATATTTCTAGATTTGAAAACTTATGGACATGAGGGACATGGGTTCTAGGAACACTACCAATGAAGGTCTATACTGGTTATAAGGCATTTGCGGCTATAGTATATCATAGGAAATTTAATTTTAGGACACGAATTTTGGGAGAGGGGATTAACAACTACATTAATACCCTCTGGTGAAAACGGGTTTCAAGATAAAAAAAAAATGGTATATGGTATGCAGAATGATAAGGACATGTTAGCTTTGGTACCTCATGGTAAACGATTTTAGAGTCGTAATATTTGCAATAATAAAGCGTCATACATATTACATACACGCATGAATATAAGATATGAATACTCGCACTTAATAACAGCGCATTAGGAATATTGCCAGCTTCGAACACTTATCAACTTACTTCGAACATTCCTAAATATGAATCGTATGGTTACTTGGACTACCAAGGATTGCCGGCTTCGAACACTTATCAATATGAACCGTATGGTTACTTGAACTACCAAGGAATGCCAGCTTCGAACACTTATCAATATGAATCGTATGGTTACTTGGACTACCATCGATTGCCAGCTTCGAACACTTATCAATATGAATTGTATGGTTATTGGTTACTAGGACTACCAAGGGAAGTATAAGTCGGGTGTACAATTGGCCTAATTTATATATTATCCTTATTGAAAATTCCAGTTTGGGACACAAATTACATGGTTAACCAGTATCGAAGGTAGTAAGATTCACGGTTATATTAATGTACTTGATTAGACTAACTCCAATATTACCAGTATTGAAAATTTATTGCGATTCTGGATTGGAACATGAATGGCATAGTTATTAACTGTTTACTACCAGGTGGTATAAACCAGGGATTCCCAAAGTGGGCGGTTATAATTATATTATAACCTGATAATTTAGTGAAGAGTTAATCGTTTAACGAGCCTACAATTTAAATATAATACGACGAATGAGAACACGCTGCAATGGGCAGGGGTTCAATAGCGCAGAAAATATTTAATTTAAATGGAGCTCCTTGAAATGCAATGAAATGAGGAATCAAAATCAATATGTTATATTTGAGAAATGCATCGATACGTGATTTTTATAAAGATGTATCTTTTTAATGAAAATCTCTCATAATTTGACAAACCATGCAAAAAAGACAGAAGGCAGAAACCTGGATTCTTTCATTTACGACCTCGTTTGTGGTAGAGAAGGGGTTTGTAACAATGAAACAAGTGCTATCAAAAAAAACATCGCCATTCAATTAGTAAACGGGGTGAGTTGAGATTGTGGCTGACGAAAATGTCACCAAAAATTAAAAAAAAAATACTCTCTGGAAGACCAATAAGCTTATATATCTCATTGAAAAAAACACTATAAACTATGATTTACCTTGTTTATTTGTTCTGTATTATATTCGTTTCTGACCTCAAATGTTTTTGTAAACTGGGTGGGTATATATTACTTCGAATAAAAAGTTTAGGAACCACTGATATAGACCATGATAATTTACAGATACATTTCTGCGCTTAGTCGGGTTCTTTTTTATAGTATGATACTATTTTGTGGAAAAAAACAAGTGAATTCTACACAGAATATTAAGAACCATGTTATCAATAAAGTAATACCCATATAAATAAAACATAAGAAAAATAGACAAATCCGTGTATTTATTCTATTGGATCATTTATATAGATGTATACACATAATAACCTAACATATTAGTACCTGCAATCAACGATATAGCAATAGGAAATATATTTCTAGATTCAAAAAGTTATGAACATGAACGAACTATTACCAATAGGAAATATATTTCTAGATTCAGACAGTTATGAACATGAACGAACTATTACCAATAGGATTTACTGCTATAATAACCTAACATATTAGTACCTGCAATCAACGATATAGCAATAGGAAATATATTTCTAGATTCAAAAAGTTATGAACATGAACGAACTATTACCAATAGGAAATATATTTCTAGATTCAGACAGTTATGAACATGAACGAACTATTACCAATAGGATTTACGGCTATATTGATACGTTACAGCAGTGGTTTTCAAAGTGGGCGTCGTAAATTTTTTTTTTTTTGCGGAATCTCTTTTGCGGCACGTAGAAAAAGTAATAATACAAGCGTGAAAATGATACTAAACAAGAAAAGGCTAAAAACGCAAGTACGACGTAGGCTACATTGACTTTAGATCGTTCAAGTAGTAAAATCCCGTGATTTTTGTTGCAACTGGGGATGCGATGATACTAAATGCCGTTTGGGCTTATTAGATAACATGTTTCACTGGCCAAAATCTTGCTTCAACAAAACATTGCTGCTTTTCTTCGTCGTTTTTAAACGAAATCGATGTAAAAAGAAATTTGGATTTTCTTCAATAAGGATCATCCTTCATTGGTAAAAAAAAGCGTTGCGCACTCTGATCCCTTTTACGATTTCGTATTCATGCGAAACAAGATTTGCGACCATGGTCGTAATACGAACAAAATATCGATCTCGAGTAAATGTTGAGAGAGAAATGCGTGCGGCGCATCTTACCAAGGTTTAGTAACAGTTGTAAAAAGACGCAAGTATTCCCATCCCATTAAATGCAATTTCACTGACTTTGGTTTAGTTTTCTTTGATCGTTTAAATAAAACTCATTGCAAAAAAGGTACTTTATTGGAAGGTACGGTTTAATACGGTTTCCACGAAAAGTCGCAACTTGAGCATATTTTTTGGAGGGTGTCACAATACGAAGAAGTTTGAGAACCACTGCGTTACAGTATCGCCACTTGAAACGATATTTTAGTTCGGGGCTTGCATGGCGTAGTTAACCAGTGCCAAATGGTATAGAATTCACATTGATACACTCGGTTGGAATTACTTATATCACATCGTTATTGGAAAGCTAATGTAATTCTAGCTTGGAACACGAATGACACGGTTAACTGGTTACTACCATGGTCATAGACCATGATACTTTCAAATTACATATATAAGATTAGCCAGATTGGCCCAGATAATTAAATCAATAAATTCTATGCGAGAAAATAATGACTATGCTATCAATAAAAGAAGGCAATATACATATAAATAGACACAGGATATATAGACATCCTTGTATCCGCAAAACTCAGTGTGTACTCAATTTAATTCATTATACATAGAAATGAGTTTCAATGTTTTAGAATTAATGATTTCCTCTCTATATTATTATTGATACAATGCTGTTCTAGCAGTTAGGTAGACGTTTTCAAGGGAGGATTCAAGGAGAAATCGATAAAGAAGTACTGGTACTTATATCTTGAGTATAATTTTTTTTCATAAGTATAGTATAGCTATGAAAATATTTTTACGAATTGTGGTGATTACAATGTAACTCTTGTTATAAAAATGCTCGCAACAACTCAAAAATAACTAGCTAGCAATAAGCTACATATAACAAATATTATGTTTCATTCAAAAATACCTTGAAAATACGGGGATGGACGGGGATGGAATGTAAATATCCAAAAAATGCACGATTAAGTCCAACAAACAAAAAATAGATTCAATTAGCTACATGCCCCCTCAAAAATTGTCTACGCCCCTTTTGCAATGCGCGCCCCACCCTTTGAAAACCATTGCCCCAGTGAATAATTGCTGATACTATTAAATTTCATGCCAACGATACTGAGAAAATGAACACTGGTCCGGTTCTAAAGACTTTGCCATATAAAATTATTAGCGCGCATTGGTGCCTAAACTAACAGTATTACTGCAAACACAAGGGGAAAAGTTCCTTCTCAACAGTGACGAAAATTTGACAAAATTTGGAACAAAGTAATGCAAGTTTTATTCCGAATATTGGGCGGTAATATAACAAAAACACGGTTTTTTATTGCTAAAATTCATTCTTGTCTTATTCGCTCATTAGCCACAAAAAAACGATAGTTGTCCGAATCATGATATTATAAAGTATTTGGGGGGTTTACCAAAAAAAATTCCATTTGACAGACAAACCGAAGCTGAGCTTATACTCAATATAATAAAAATAATACTTTGTCAGCAGGTTTCCCGAAAAAACGGACTTAGTTAACTTTTTATTCATAACTATTATATATGTGTCCATCAGCCCTTTCACGAAGTATATTGTTAATGCTGAATATGTTTTGCTCTTTATAACTAACAAGAGAGCTATGCTCAAATATATGGACACGAAATCCATAACGAAAATTTTTACCATCATTTCCCTGAAAATCATATGGTTTTCGTGTCCCACGCGTCCCATGGGAAATACAAAGGTGTGTTATCCCATCCCATCTCATGGCACGTTTCCCATGGACAAGCCTGGACATAAGGTAACTTTGCGATAATGCGTATACATATTAAGTTTTTGGCCACTCGGAAGCGTTGACACAAAATCTTAATATGGTGAGCTGGAGTGAATATTTAATTATTAGATGCAAACAGCTAATTTTCAAAGAGATGCTAAAATTGTACAATATTCCGCCTAAAACTCAGCTATTAAACATGTACAACGATACTTCAAACACTTTTACGAAAATTTCTTCCCTGGTCTATTAAGGCATATGTTCTCAAAGTGCTCCGTGGGAGAAACTTAGGCGCTCCGATTACTTAATAAAATACTGACTTGTCCAATTTTGTGACTGTCCAAAGAAGTAATAACACTAATAAAATTTGACATCAGTAGTGTCGAAACATGACAACGAGCGCAAATTCAAATGTGACATTATATATAAGTAAGATCGCAGAGGATAAAAAGTTGTCTCTCGAGTAAAATATTCAATTCATAGCCGGTGCGAGCATTCAAAATATCTTGTCATAGTAATTTATTTGTGTTCTTTGTTACTCGAATTTTAGTCGGGAAAACTTTTACGATTATTTAATAAATGAAAAATCACTATTTGAAAATTGCACGAAATACGTCCCAAACTGCCAACTATAAGTAGACCGGAATCGTATTTTGAAGTTAATCAAATTCGATTTGTTTTTTCGGCACTCAAAATTATTTTAAAGATATCGACAAAATACGAACGATTGTAATTTAAAATATTGCAAAAAAAAATGTTCGATATATTTTGCATTAATTATCTTATATATCGTCACATACAGAGAAAAAGTCGTATTGGGCTCCATCGGTAGTTTCAAAATAGACAAAAGGTACATCGCGCGAACAATTTACTGTGTTTCCATTTCAGTTCCTATATGGTATACATATCCTAACATAACACAAATTTACAATGTCTGAAAAGCGTTTTCAATCTGCTGTGAGACTGCTAGAACAAAACTTATGGTGATATCTTCCGTTTTAGATTTTAGTTTTAATATTTTATAATGCCGGTTTTCAATTAAGAAATTGGGTTGCAAATTCACCTGGTATTAAGCCTATTAAAATGTTTAGCATTTAAATTAAGTAAAGTAATTTTAACTTATTTAGGAATAGTAATAGATACCAATTTTAAAATTGATTGTGGGGATCCGTGAATAGTGGTGATGAATGTAAATTAGAAAGATTAAAAAGATTTTAAAATAACATACTTGCTCTTTAGACTCGAGGCAGCCACGTCTCTCAGTGATGCATAATCGGACGAATAACTTCGCATGTCTTTAGATATAATGATGAATTGTCTTTCCCTCTTTCAAGAAGTGTTTCAGAAAGCTGAAATTTATATGAGATAATGAAATGTAGGTAAATTTTGTATGATATTGATTTGAATTATATATAGATGTTCGAACTACGTCATTATTAAGTTTAAGGTTCATAAGTTACAGAAAATGTAATTTGACAGGAGCACAGAGAAACTATGCTTATACTTTAGAGTTTAGATACATAAAAATGAAAATATTAATTGTCAGTTCATTGACAAATTATTCACAGATTTCCCCCTAAATTACAAATATTACTTTGGAATGATTTGTCAGCGTATAATATTGCAACACATCATATAAAATATATTTATATTCATGAAGAGCACGTTGAAAATACGGCTACATATTCAAGAAAGGAAAATATCGAAAATAAGGCGGGAAAGATAAAATCTAACAAATTTTTCCTTTACGCCCCTCAATAAATTGTCCACGCCCTTGTGATAAGCTATGCTTATTCTAAAGATACAAAGACGACAACTTGTAGCATACTGATATCCATTTACATTCATTTTATATTATTTGCAGATTTTCAATATTATAAATATTACTTATTTTGAATGATCTGTCAGTGTGCTATGTTGTATCTCATTATCTAAATCTTAAATAGTTAATAGTTTATCAGTGTGTTATATTTTACCTTCAAGTTCTCTATAGTCTTTCCCCCCCAGCAACTTCCTGAAAATATAGGTCAATAAATAACTTCAGCCACAGACATTGTAGACATATATATATATATATATATATATAAATAAGAACAGGACAGATTATTACTACGGAATAAACGATAAGGAAATAAGAATTATATTTCCAGATTCGAAAACTTATAAACATGGGACGGTATGATTACTGAGACTACTAGCAACGGATATATAGGCTGACTATAGTAGATTTACAATTTGGTGGGATCTCATTTATATAGTGATCTTTAAACTGGTTATCGAGCAGCGACACCCAAGTTTCTAATATCTAATTAAAAAAGTAAGAATTCCAGAGATTTGAAACTACTATATCTTATATTGACGGTGTGTGCCGTATAAACGATTCAACTAACACCATTCAGTAGAGATTATAAACGAGAGTTTAAGTGAATTAAGCTCTTCACACGTGATTAGGCATAACACGACTGACCTGCACCAACAATAGGGAAAATATGACATATATTTCCATGTCTCTAAATTTAAACAGTCATGAACATATGAATACTTAGCACTTTTACCAAGGGGATATGGACCAAAAAAAGTTTACACTTGGTTGAATATAATTTACACAGTATTGTTTTTGAAAATTTTAGTTGGGACACGAGTTCTTTAAGGTGTAAGATTAACGGCTATCTTAATACACTTAGTATGACTCACTCTTATAATATCATTATTGGAAATTTGGGGCGATTTCAGTTTGAAGTATAGTTGGGAACATCAATGACATGGTTATCAACTGTTTACTACCAGAGCGTTTACTACCACAATGAGCTACAGTTAAATTTAAGACATTAGTCTGATTACCATTATCATTTGTGGCAAAAACGCTCATCAGATTAATAAAAAAGGCCAGGACTACGATTTCAGGGAAATTAGGCATATTAGTGTGTATATAGGCACCCCATGGTGAACAACAAGGTAAACAATAAGTTTTAATATTTGCATGGTTATTAAGTTGGGGTTGTGTTTTAACCGAATTGCACTTAACGAGGCATAGTTCAAATTCTTTCAGTATCTCTGCAGATATACACTGCTGGATTAACTTATAGTATCACTTTAAAAAAAATTCACTGTTTGTAGTAATCACAACGTGACGCCCTATTGCGATGAAACGCCTTTTATTTATGCTGACCCAATGAACTTTACCTAAACTGACATTAAAAGATAGTAATTGGTCTTTCGGTTTGGACGATTAAACGAAACAACAGCAGATGGGACAACACAGCAGTTAGCCCCTGAACGTGCAGCGCTATACTGACTACGCCATTATTCACCGGATATTGCTACAGTTAATTTGTAGTACAGAATAGTTAATTTCGCGATTATACTCAAAATATTAAAAGTAATCGATTTCCCGAAAAAAATACAACATATTATTTATTTATAGACATGTAAATTGAAAGATTTCAAATGATATGATTACATACTTGTTCTTCAGACTTGATAGGCCTCCATCTCACTCAGTGATGAAAATCTGACACTTGACGAATTTCTTTTGGTGCAATGATAAATTGTTCTGTCGACTTTCAAGCAGTGTTTTAAAACGCTGAAAATCAATATATAGATCGTGATTTTGTGTAAGTCAATTCTAAATTTGAATTAAACTAAATTTCATGGAGCCAACTATGCCATTTTCAGGTAGTTAATTCACACAAATGTTATTTGACAGAGACACTACAAAGCTATGCTTATGCTAAAGATACAAAAAACCAACTGTGTAATTCAATTGAGGTCATTTTCAACTATGTCGCTGATTTCCCCAAATTTACATCCTTTAGTTAAAATGATATGTTAGTGTATCATATTGTACCTCATTTTGTATTGTTAAAGTGAGACTCTTTTCTGAATATTTTCTTCTAAAAATATACGTAAGTTTTAATAAAATACGTAACGGGTAAATTTCGATATTTAATTTCATAAAATTTAAAATTTAGAAAGTTTAGACGAATAGACGAATAAAATTTATTCAGCGATTGACATTAAATTTCAAATATAAACTGTATAACATATCAGGTGTAGTCTTCAAACTGCACAAATTGCAAATATTACAATAACAATAAAATACTCAATGAATTTATTTAACTCTTTCATGGAGTTTATGACTAATTAATTACCTCTGATCAGTAATTTGTAGCATTATCACATTTTTCACGGTAGAGATCGCAAACTGGGGATCGCTATCCAGCAGGGAAGCGCGCAACGAATTTTAGGGGTCGCAAAGAGTACACCAATTTGATACAGGATACTATATTCATAGTACTTTTTTGGACTTCTGCTTTGAAACACAATTATTAAAGCTTGTGCAAAATCTAAATCTTACAATTTCGATAGAATGCACAGGATCAAAAAAGCGGCATAACAATGTTCGGACCTCCTGAAGTATGCGCACCAAGATGGCGCACAACCTGAACTCAGGTTGTGTACCTGGTCAGGATTCAGGTTATGCGACATTTTGGTGCGCATACATCAGGAGCACCCGATGTTGGCTTGCATCGAACTATTTAGCATTTTAAACGTGAACGTGGGTCTGACTTTTTTATATAAATCTTACAATTTCGAGAGAAAACACATGATCAGATAAGTGGCATAACAATGCTGACTCTGATCGCAAGACCAGAGACGCGGTGCGCTCGCATCGAATTTTTTAGCATTTTAAACAAAAACAGTGGTATACAGGAATCAATAGGCGTCAAATAAAATGTTCAAATAATATTTACTTGTAATATTCCTCGTTCGTTAGTTCGTGTCTTTGAATCTTTAACCTTCAATATTTCTTCATCTGAAAAAAGTTAAGATATTGATAAATAAATTGTCGCAGAACTGTAGCTAGCATAATCAATGGACAGTGGGACTGAATTTATCGGATCTTTTGCACAAAGCTCCCGCCACGTTTTAAAATCACATATCAGTAATTATCCATTTGGGGTTAGGAATGATTTGAAAATTTGAATTTCCAGTGCAATCTGCATTCCTAACTTAAACTGGATAATTACCAATTCTCTTATTTTGAACGTTGGTAGGGTCTTTGTACAAAGATCCAATCCATACACAATAATATATTAAAGTAAAAAGGCTATGGCGAATCTCTATTAAACCATGGATTTTGCGCTACATTTGCGAAAGTTTTGAAAGTAAGTGTATTACGTTTAAGTTTCTTCATGATAAGCTTATGTATTGTCATATAGGTTTTAAGTTTGGCCTATTTGTGAGAAAACGATAGAACCCGCTGTTAGTGAGTTGGGTGCAAAAGAGAATCATCCATCAATCTAGACTTCTGTATTAGTTAATAAGTCCAAGTCGTATAGGCCCGAAAACCTATTGTTTTCAACTCGCTGTCCTAACCCAACAGGCAGCCTATCCTTACATCCTACACAAAATCAAATCTTATCCTATCACGAACATTTGTGACTGACTGAAAGCGATGTCGCTTGTGGCTTCCCGCGCAAAAATATCTGACGAAAAAAGCTATCTGATTGTTGGTAATCAAATGTTTTTACCTGATTACTTTAATTACTCCAGGTTGTCGTTACACGCCGATCACGCTTCTGACGCGTGATCTCAAAGTTGCAGAATGCAAATGGCGGTTGGATTTGCTTTATTTATAGTATAATACCTAGTTCACAGTAATATTCTCAGGATCTTTTGTAACAAGCCCCGCCCCAAAACTTGACAGGGGTGTTTAGCTCAGATCACACATTTTTGCATCAGTGACGGGAGCTTAGTACAAAGAATCCAGCAATTCCATTATATTTGTCTGTTTACATTTGTCGAGTAAACGCGCGCGTGAATGCCATCAAAAATGTAACCGTCCTAAAACTCAATGAGAGAATAAAGGCGTGTACAGGTTCAGCGTTATATCAATGCATTCTCTGCATTGGCGTACAAATCTTAGCTCATTAACTGGCGCATAGCCAAGAATACTTTCAAGTTTTCTTACTATAACGTGCGGGCGATGTCGTTAAAAGAGAGGTCATATTGTGACGTTGTTTCGATGCCTACTATATAGTAATTTCTTCGCCCAAACCAAACGGCGGAGACATAACATCAGCAACGAGATTAATCACGGTTCTATGTGAAGTAAATAATTGACTGCTCAAGACAAGAGCATACCGACGACAACAACTGATGATATTAGATCAACTATTCGAGACCATTCAAATATTTGGTGTTATGGAGCTCGTGAAGAGGTGGACTGTTATTGACGTAGCCCCAGAATAATGACGTAACAAAAACAGATTGTTACTTAGCGATCAATATTGATGGGTGAATTGAAATTACTCTATTTAATACCTCAGATGTATTTGCTGCTGCTTAAATTTTATTAATGCCATTTTGAGTAGACGAATAGATCGCGGAGACCTTAGGTCCGTTTGAAGCACTTTGAGTCTGTCTCTAGATTAGACCTCTTGGTAAAGAACGATCATGATACAGGTATGTAAGGCCGTAAAGAACATTCCTGAGATTTCAACACCCAGGGGAAGGGTATACACGTATTTTAATGTATTTAGTATCTATGTTAGCCAGTGCACTGCAGCTGACTACGTTTGCGTTGAGTGGCGCATCGTGCTAAGCCCTAGGAATGCGCTTGATTTCTAACCTAAGACTACCCCGCTTAGATTCGCAGGTTCAAATCCCGTAGGGGATAATTTAGTACCAGAGGATTGCTGGCGGCTTCCTCCCGCCACCCCTACCCCAAGCCACAGAACACTTGCACTTTTTAGGTCGCTTCGCGGAACACCAAAAATGAAATTGATAAAGAAAAATGATGCAATGCAGCGAGTTGCTAAATGCGCCGCGAATACCTAAAATATGATTGGATATTTTTGTTTTGTTTTTCAATTTAAATGCTGGGTATATGGATTAATAAATTATTTTCACCTTTCTATGTCGATTACTTTTCATTACGTAGTGTGTGCCTTTAATGTTACGTAACAATGAAGTACTTTTATTTATCTGCTCAATCTATTATTATTTATACACTGAATCGAGTTTAGCAAACATAAGTAATTTTTTCCGCATTTTAAAGTGTAACCAGGCAGAGGTGGAGGAAGAAAAGTTGATCTTTTGCCATTATCCTTTAGGCATACATGTTTACCTACAGCAAAACCAAAAGCTGTAAACTTGATATTGAACTTGACAATCAAAAAGCTAGGCCGACGGTTAACGAAAATGCCACCACCCGCAAAAAGTTTGTCAGCTTTAGGCCGACGGTGACGCGATATTCAACAGTCGTTAGTTGGGCGACAACTTTACGATGACGTGATTGACATGGCGACCAATTTAGCCCTAAGCGAACGCCATATAAAACAGATGTTTTCTTGTAGGCTTTCCCACTACCGGAGGAAAAAATCTCATTATGTATAATTTTTGCAGCCATAGATTAAACATTTACATAAAGTCATCAGCTCCACGAAACTAGGGCTCAACTTCTTAACTTTGGCCGCGAGTAGGGCTAGCCTAAATTTTACTGGTTGGCAAAATTGGCCCGACTTCGCTCAGTTGGATGATTCGTGTCAACCATAACATCGACTGATGAATTTCATTAATCATCTTGCACAATTTTATTGATCATTTGAAGGCTCTCTCCTAACTTTCCAAGCTAAGGAAGAACGCAAGAGAATCGATTCCGGCCCATTACAAGTTGAAGCAGTGAGGAAAGCTTACTTGTGCCTTTATGGGTTTCGCTTTGGGTAGGATCTTCATATAAGCGCGACTGGACTGAGGTCTGAACTCTGGATCTCCAGTTGGATAATGTATATTTAATACACTGACTTGTAAAGATCCATTTGTACACTCAGTGTCCAATGAGAGGATGAGCTGAAAAAGCCTAACTTGGTAACATCACGCGCACTCACTCAGAAATACAGGAGACCGATATCTGAGCAAAGTTACAGGCCAACACACTAAACTGCCAAGAAAGACTATAAAAAGACATGATATACTCGACATAGTCGACCACATGTTGGAAGTACAGTAAGTTGGTCTCGCGCAATCCAACTCGTAATCCATTTAGATTCGCCAATATTATAAAACTTACGACACTTGCATAAATATAATTTTGTGTCTCCAGTATTAGATTTTCTATATGTAGCCTACTATTCAAACAACTGAACTATCGCACTATTGGATTCCTCGGGCCCCTTAAATGTTCCACTGGAATTATGCTTCACCAAAAAAAAAAAAAATTCAAAACCACTGGGTTGCATCAATAAATGATTCCATGTTTGATAACTTGACTAACTGGACAGCATAACCGATTTTTAATCGCATAACCCACACGGACTGGTAACCTGGCAAAAGGGCGTGGTACTCAGGTTTGATTACGCAGTCATTTCGGCTTTCATCACCCCCACCGGATTGTGTGTGGAAATGCTTCTTATTAAATTTCATATTTTTTTTTGAAACTTCATCGCTTTTGGCAGAATCCAAAAATCGAAAATACCTTAGAAGAGTGTGTAATTTGATACATAACATTATCACATTGCACCAAAACTTGTAGGGTCACATTTTTGCCAGAACAGCCATAGACCACTCACAACACTATCACCCTTGTGTGGTGCATACCATATATGTACACACCCTTTAAACTTGACCATTTCCCCGTTTTATAGTATATATGTGGTATCATCACTCAATGGTATTGTACTTACATCCAAATTCTTAATCTTATTACTATATTTACATGAAGTGTGTTTCATGTTGTGTTGTGTCTGTATTTATATATATATAGATGTTGTTTTGTTATACAAACTCCTTTATACACACAGTTTTGGATACTCCACTCTTACCTCTGTTACCAAACCCACCCACCCTCTTTGCACAACTGTCTGTATAAAGGACCATATTATACGTATTTGATGTACCGTAATATAATTTATACATATCAAAAGGGATGTATGACGCATACGAGGTGCTGCTAAAAAGAAACGAGACTGACGTCACAGATTGCGCAACACGATTAACCATTGGTAATCAACACTTTTACAGTGTGGTGTAATATGTGTTCTTTGTTCAACAGCTTTTTTAACACAATATCGCAATTATTTTTGCTCTTTAGGAGCCATAGGTGAATGTGATTAATTGCTTGTTGAAAAAAAAATTGCCGTGCGAGATCTGATTGAGTTTTTTGGCGATAGGGGGTTCAATTGCAGAATGACGATTGAGCAATGAATTAACATTAAATTTTGTGTCAAACTTGGAAAAACGGCGACTGCGACTTTGAAGAAATTGTGTGATGTTTATGGAGATTCTTCCATGTCCAGAACAAGAGTTTTTGAATGGCACAAGCGATTTGTGGGATGCAGGGAGGATGTGGAGGATGATTCGAAGTCAGGAAGGCCTTGCACTTCCACAACTGATACCAACATCGAAAAGGTATCAGTTGTGAGTTCAGTTGTGAAAGGCAGTTGATTCGCAGCGACCGTCGCTCAACAATTCGCGTCATTGCGAAGTTGGAAAAGACAAAAAAAAACGGTTCGCACCAGTTTGGTTGACACTTTTGGCTTGTGAAAGGTGAGTGCCAAAATGGTGCCAAGGCTGTTGACTGAGGAGCAGAAAGCTCAACGATTAAATGTTGCCCAGTTGACATGCATTTTTCCAAGTTTGACACAAAATTTAATGTTAATTCATTGCTCAATCGTCATTCTGCAATTGAACCCCCTATCGCCAAAAAACTCAATCAGATCTCGCACGGCAATTTTTTTTTCAACAAGCAATTAATCACATTCACCTATGGCTCCTAAAGAGCAAAAATAATTGCGATATTGTGTCAAAAAAGCTGTTGAACAAAGAACACATATTACACCACACTGTAAAAGTGTTGATTACCAATGGTTAATCGTGTTGCGCAATCTGTGACGTCAGTCTCGTTTCTTTTTAGCCACACCTTATTCGTGTTTTAGGCCAGTATGATCTTGTGCATACATACCGTATTCAGTATTTATAATTACAAATTCTTTTATATTGCTTTTACGAGACGAATAAACATACATACATACACCGGACCAATATGTAAATCCTATCCCTTTCTTACAAACTTTTAGTAATAATATACAATAAACATATATAACCGCACGAACAAACGCAGCATGTTAATTACCGAATTTGCCTCGAGGAAAATCTGCCTATAAGTAATATTTTGACGGCGGTGTCCTCGTCAGTCACCGTAGCGCAGGGGTAGCGACTAGGTGCCGCTGAGCGTAAGTCTTTGGAGGATGAACTGATAGTAAGCCCCAAAACGGCCAAATATCAGTGAATAGCTCTAGAATAGAGCAAAATAGTATTGAAAAAGACGTTCTTACCACTTTTTGTCTAACTTTAAATGCCATGAAATCGTTTGTTTCAAAATTTCGGATCTTAGGGCAAAAAATAAACACACTCGCTACCACTCAAAATTAAAAAAAAAAATAAAAGATTGCGCAAGAAATTCCAATTTTCAAATCATTCCTAACACTAACTAGATAAATACCAATTTTTAAACGATGCGGACCGTTTGCGTGTAAAGCGAACGTGATGACCACTACACTACAGAAACGCATACGCCAGTGGGTCATATTAAAATGAACAATACTCTTGGGAGAATTCTATATAGGGAAACATATACACCCGTGGTTCGTGAAATCGGCTTGAAACCGACCCTGATGTCTTTCCGTAGTGTAGTGGTCATCGCGTTTGCAAACGGTCCTTCCAAAGTGAGAAACATGTTTTCCTGTTAACATTTCGCTCTAGCCTAAAATCTTTGACGGATCTCGTTCATCGCCGTAAGAAATGGTGCATATTATGAACTTAGGTATCCTTTTTAAAGTATAAATTAACCCTTCGTGGTAGATTTTTACTTCCTCCTAATATCTCGAAATACTTTTAAGATGAAATGAATATTTGCTCGAACAATCGATAATAACCGAATGTATTTTTATCATAATTATCACACATTTAAGAAAAATGGGTTGAAATGCTGAAATTAATCAGTTGTTAAAAACATCTCAAATACAATAAGTAATTAAAGTTTAACTTCAGTGGGAAGTATTGCGGTAAACTTATAAATGAAAATAGTTGTCAAATCACCGACTTTTTTTTTAATTCTAGAAAAGTAATTTTATCCGTTGCTAAAACGTGGAGATAATGAAGATAGACATTTCGAATGTCAAGTTGCTCAATTTAAAGCGTAAAAGTGTGGAATCGAGTAATATATGAACCGATTAAAATGAACAAGAGACGGATTAAAATATGCAGTGGATCTTGAGAAGACTTCGAAGTTTTTTAAAAACCCAAATAACACGCATATGTAGTTACCACACACCCTGCCTCTATACACGGCTGTTGTGAATTAAGTATTTTAGGTTCGAAACCTGCTTGGTCTAGCAGTATATTCCTACCAAGCCGCAAGTTTCAGATTTTTACGTAAGAGTTACAGTTTCCGTGAAGCCTCGTTCTGAGTGGAAATACGAAACACCGTGAGAAAATGACCGCGGAGACTTATCATAACTACATTCTCATTCGTCACATATACAAATCGTTACGTTGTAAACGATCCATCCAACGTGAATCTAGACCGCTAGGGTTGATATCTAACTTTCAAGTGTTTCCTCTTTCATGTCATTTATTTTGCCGTCATATCCATTGTGCAAGGCTGGCTGCATTCTGCGTTATTGGACACGTTAGTGGACATAACGATCGTTTTGTTATTATGTTGTTGTTGTACTTGTTCTTTGTAGCAGAAAAAAACTCTTCGATTACTGGACTAATCAATTTGAAACTAAACTTCTCGCTAGAACGCTATTACTTTTATTTATTTCAAGTATCCCGGTGTGCTGTATGGGATTCGTTTCTTCGTGTGATATGACGTCATCACAATTTTGCCACTATGTTGCGCTATGTGCTCATAAATTTGAGCATAACTCTCTTGTTTATCGCCATTTGATTGTTCACAGCGTACTCAATTATAAATTTTTACCCACTGTCTAATGAACACAATTGCTACGACACCGTCACTCCCACCACTTCAAGGCAAACCATATGCTTATTTTGTCTCATAATCTTTTGAATGATGTATAGGACTGAAACAAGTGCAGAAACGAAACATTTAGTGAACTTGCAAACAGCTGTGAAGATTATATCTCATATTCGGTAAACAAAGGTTTAGAATTCGAAGTTTTATAAGATTTTCATATTCAGCAAACGAATAATTCAAATTTTACAATTGCGGTAAATTTTGAATTCGACAAACAAACATTTCAAAATCTAAGTTTTGTGATGAAGTTTTTATTTTGTGTTGCAGTCCTCACCAATTACAATTCTTATTTCTACGCCGTGATTATCTTGTTAAAACGTGTAAAAACAATAAAAAACCGTCAAAAAGCACTAGAAACCTTGCTAAAAAGTGCAAAAATGTATCAGAAGTTCGCTCAACTTCATTTGTCTCTTGTAACTTTGCTCAGAGATCATTGTTCTATATTTTTGAGTGATGCGCGTAACTTTGCTTTCAGTAAATTTGCTTATACAAACACACACACTTTGCTCTGATTGCATATAGAAGGAATGCACAAACTTCATGTGCGGCGAGCACCCTAATCATCATACACGAGTAGCAGACGTAAATTAACTCTTCGCTATATTTATCACGGGAACTGAATGCCAAGCTCTATTATCCCCAAGATTAACAACTGAATAAAAAAAAAAAATATGGCTATGTACTGATTTATATTCTTCGAGTAAAGTTGTAAATTGATGATGTTTTAGCCTTTTTTGATATAATTCGTACACTTTACCACAATTTTCACATTACTTGAATTTCGAATACAATTTATTGGAATGGTCGTGATCACAAATGTACTGATTGACTCGACATGGTTTGCAATACGCTAATCATTGTTATCAGATTTCCTATTTCCAGAGGTAAATAGTATCTTGTGTTACAATAATAGAAACCAGTCGAACTTTACATTTATTATTGCGATTTTGAGGAAAATCCATAACATGCACTGCGATTAATACTTCAGCCTTCTCCTCTTATGGAATTAGTTTGAAACGAGCACGCCAAAACCTGACAAAAATAGCACGTGGTGACTCAGTATTCTAAATTACCAAAATTATGTTGAAACCAATGCACCCATCGAAAATATTCATAACGGTCGGTTGTAAAATAGCAAATATGCAATTTATATATATGTATTCCTATTTTATCGATTTGATCGACAACACGGGGTTATTTTCGCTGTACTTGGGCGACGGTAATATTTGGGCCACATTTTGCTGTCGCACAAATAGTTTGGACTTTATTTTCTTTAGGAGCAAAAAGTGTGAAACTTTTTGTGATTCTGGTTCTTGTCGACAGTTTCTAGGCCCAGCTATCTATCTTGTAGTTGTTTTTGCTAAGTTGGGGCTACAAATATATATCATGATTTCTCTTTTTAGACCCGGTTATCTTTTGACAAGATTTTGAGGATTAACAGGAAATTTTTTTCGCTATCGTATTGTATTCCAATAATTCGCTGGAAACATATCTGGAACTTGGAGTACTGTTATGGTAAATTTCATGAATGTGCAAATGTGCAAACTTGCAGACTGGACCTATTACGTCATATATAGTATGTATCTGCTTAGTCAGGAGCGATGAGAAGTCGGTTTTAGTTATCGATTCAAATAAAGGATAAATTCAGTCGGATCTTGCTCGCCTTACCGTACTTGGTAAGGATTTCCCATAATTTATCGAATTGGTGGGGATATCACTTTAAGTGTGCAAAGTATCTCACTATCTAATTATGGCAGCCATGAGAATATATGGAGCAAACATAATAATCCTCTCCAGGGTGACAGAATAGAGTCTTTTCGTGATATTATTAAGAGTGTTTATAGAGTTTCTTTTCAGGGTTTTGCTGATATATCAATTCAATGGACCATATATAAAACTTTATTATGTTGTTTTGTTCTGCCAGCTAATATTTAGTAAGTTGCATATTAATAGTTTTATTTGAACTCCTGGATATGAATCACTGTTTGCCACAACTTGTGAATGAAGTTGCCAAAGTTCAATTCGTTACTTGAAGGTGAATATAATTTATTGAACAACTATCATAATGTCAAATATTCATTAGTTTCATAGACACCCGATTAGTTTTTGTTTTGAGCATTAAAGATTAAGTTTTTCAAACCAATCAATTCTGTACATTCTAGCATTGCTCAATCAGAAAATTAACTAATAATACATATTACATATGATAACAATTTTTGATTTGGCAACATATTCCATATTCTTAACAACATGCTTGACTATTGCCGACTTTATTTATATTTTGCTTGAAAGCTAACAAAAAAGCGGCGACGTCGTCCCATAAACTGGTACCTATCTATATCGATAAATGAATATGAAACATTCAGTACTCCAGAAGTATGTGAACCAAGATGGCGGACACCGGAACATTGTATGTGTACAACGTTAGGGTTAGGCCATAATTTCAGGAACAAATACTACGGGACTCACTTGGGTATTCCCCGACCTTGTAATAGAACTAAGGAAAATTAGAATACAATTATGGCCTAATCCTAACCTGGTACACATGCTACGTACCGGTGTCCGCCATCTTGGTTCACATATTTCTGGAGCGCCAAACATCCATACCGGTACATTATTATATTTTCCCAAACCAAATCAACAAAATCATTTTTTTGCTGAAGATGCATTTTAGATCAAATAACGTTAGCGTGGTTTTCCTAATCGCAGATGTGGTGAATTACGATGCTAACAAGAAAACAGACAAAAAACAAAGCGCTTTGCTTCCATTTTGGGGGTTTAATAAATGAAAGACGTTAAAGCGGTTCAATAAATGATTGAAAAAATATGTGCTTCATTGTACAGTATATAAGATAATTCGGAGTCATTCAAAAACATGTGGAAGAAAAGATGGTATTTGGAGAATGAAGAATTCGGTGAGGATAAAACTAGTAAATATCGCAAGAAAAATCATATGGTTGATCTGAAAAAAGAAGTTGTTCAGCAAATATCGGAAAAAAGGCATATTGGCCGAATATCCACAAACCGTTGGTATGATTGGAAAGTTATTTATCAGCCAAACCCCTCTTGTGCACTATAAAAGTTTATCTATTACCATTCATGAATATAAGTGATATAGCATTGTAAGCTGGCCTCTAAGTGAGTGTTGATTCTGAGTATGCCAACAAAACTACAATCGAAATCGGTGCGAGCCTGGTAAAATATGTTGGTGATCGACAAGGAATGTCTTTTTTTAACATCTGTATCTAATTCTCAAACTCAAAATTTATGTACCTATACATGTACCTTATGCTTTATGAGGAAGTGAATAAGCGATTGGTGTGAAACTAAAAGTAAATGAGAAATAAATTTACTCTTACATTCTCTCTTAAAGATACTCAGGTTATTTTCTAATATGTAATATCGCCCCTCTTTTCTAAGTTTCTGATAATGCATCTTTCAATTGGTTTTTAAATTCTTTAAAATTTCGGCACGAAACACGCGCACCAATTTTTGATCTACATATTGATTTTCCCTTATCTTAAAAATGAAACTGGATTCTGAAACCATGCCCATTTTGGCAAATGAATATAGGTTATTTTTATTCATTTTGTAAAAATTGTTCGAAATACCTTCATAACGTTTCTGGACTTTGAATCGCTGACAACGAAATACTAGAAAAAGTGTGGTGCGTGATATATAGCGGTCATCGTGATATTTATTCTTGATTACTGTGTACTTTTACTAAGATTTTTCCGCATTGTTGTAAACACATAATATTAATTACATTAACTGGCGCAACTATTTTCCGACTATTAAATAAGCAAATCAGTTAATGGCCTATACACTGTGGACTAATTTGAACGCATCCCACTCAGATATAAATATTGCCTGAAATTGAAATTCAGATTAAAAAGATCTACTTAGCTCTTGAAATTTTTCTAACGAACTGAAACTCTGGCATATTTAAAAGCTCATGTTATTCTTTTAGCGACAGCATTCCTAATTAAACAAATGGGGTACAATTTGTTGCTGAGACTTGTGGCAACGCAGGAATTAGGACACGTCTATGTACGGAAAGTCTGAATTGCTCCTGACGATGCCGAGTTATTTCGTTTTCCCACCCCCATTCCCTCTGTTCTCCCGTTTTAAATGTATAATTATGCAACTTACGGTCATCAGAACACGAAATATTGCATTTATTAGGAAAAGTTTTTGGTAATGGTAAAAGTTTTCTGGAAATGGTAACTATATTTGAAAGAATATATTTTATTTCAAAGAACGGGTAATTATTCAGGTGATGGTTCGATTTAATGGTGGGAGGTACCAAAATACAACGTGTAGTTTTAACTTGCTCATATAAATATAAATCATATAAATTATCGCAAAACAACTTAATAATTATTGCGATTTCAAGACCCTCAACATCATGAATCGATATTTTCTAGTTCTTTTGCCTAAAAGTGATGTAAAGCACGTGTAATGCACTTTTTATAGACAAATACATTTGAATACAACAAAAAACGACATCGAACGCACAAAATTGAGATAATCGATGAAACCCTATAGTAACTTCGATATGCGATAATTAGTTTTCTAACCCCATTTATTTGCGAATTTAATGCGTCTCTGAAATACCAAGTGATTGGTATTGACATCATTGGTTTTCATCAAATATATCAAAAGTGATGGCCGAAAAAAACGATAAAAAAATGAATTTAAAATCCAATTTTTTCGAATTTTATTGATGATAACATTTTTAGCTTTCTTATGTTGAAATATATCCGAATATACTAAAAATTTTAATCCAAATGCACAAGAACAAATTTTCCATTTTCGGGTCCGAGGTCATATAGGTAATTGAAACCACTCCCTTAAGATATAATTATAAAATTCTCACATCGACTAATGCAAAAAAAAAATAAGTTTGACTGAAAATTCGCTCATTTATATGTGTTTGAAGTTTAACTCACGACTTCGTAACTTTCAGCAATAAGTCATTTAACAGATAATCCAATTTATGAAATTATGGAAATTTTGTCATGTGGTATTCAAAACTCCACTATGAACAACTTTCAAAATATCGCTATTAGATCTCTTTTCAGGTTACACTTTGACCTCAATAAAATAGTCTATTATATTTTTGAAATTGCAATTACTTCGCAAAATATAATTTTGTAGACGATGAGATTTTAGTTCTGAACAATTCCTGAAAAATACTTTTCAGTATGTATACTGTCAATTTATTATTTTTCCATGTGTGTCATCTATTACGAGTATAAAAATAATTAAATGAGTAGTCTCATATTTTCATGTGCATGGTCTAATATCGTCTGTTACACGAGAAACTCATTTGTGATTAGGCAACCGAGAGCACTTCAATTCGAAAGCGCAGTCAGAGTCAGATGTCGTTACGCACGACGAAACTTGATACGAAAGTATATTCGGTTTCGGGAACAAACGAACATTTTACAGGGAACTAATCCGTGCCAAACTTGGCAAGAAGGTCTGTCACGATGTCTACAAAACCCACAAAAGTGATCAGGCCAAAGGAAGAGGTTTATTTTTTGCAAAATCGGGTTTTTGGGTCTCGGATGCGAGTACCCGTCAATCTAGTCACACTCGAGTGATTTCAATGTTTACAGGTCATTGAGCTCTGTTTCCGGGCAGAGCGTTTTGCAGACTATATTTTTACAAATATATTCAACAGGTGGGCAGTGGCTTACAAGCAACGCATTTAGGGGAAGCGTGAACGTTTTTAATGATGGACTATGATTAAATAGCCAGCTCGCGGTGTCGATCATATCCAATGATGTTCCTCATTCCCGCAAATAGGCTAAATAACGTAGTCCCTCGGAATTGGGCGACGACGATTGGGCACCAACTCCACTATATTTAAAACGAACTGTATTACTTGCGTGAAATTTTGTCATACCATTTTTTATTGAAAACCGCTAAAAATAACGCTGTGAGTGGCTCACCATATGCCACAGAAAACGAGTAGCCCAACTGCAGCAAAAAATAACATGTGACCGAAATGCAGCAAATAGATGTATATATATATATATATATATACTACATAACAGGGCGTCATCAATTATATTTGTGAATTATATATATTTGTGAAGTCTGGTCAATAGTTAACCAGTTGCCCACCTGAATGAAATCCTCCAAAAGCACACAAAGTAGCCTACGCCACGATAAGTATATTATCACAAGATATTTCCAGCTCTTAAAATGACGAACTGGACAGTGCGTGAAACATGTGTATATATGCATAATACGTCGCGGTTCTCTGAAGGCATAGTGTCCGCTGTGAATTACGTCTCTCACTACTTTTATGGTATATATATATATATATATATATATATATATATATCACTGAAGCGTGATAAAGATCTGCCTTTTATTGCAAAATTTATGTTTTATGTCTTCACCAAGGTTTTTTGTACTAAATTATTGCAACGGTGCTAGGAAGACTGATATTTTATTCTTTCTTATGTGTAGATTTTTAAATGATCAATTGTTAGTTTTATTCTACTGCATTCGAATAGATTCCGCAAGCTGGAAGGAAAATCACTTGGAATGATCTTTGAAAAAAACAGCACACGCGCTAAAGTATCAACAGAAATTGGAACGCACTTGTTAGGAGGACATTCTTGCGTTATAACGTTATGAAGACGTTCAGGGCAGCAATAAAGCAGGGTCGGTAATTAATTAGAAGCAAGCTTTTAATTAGATTTTCTAGAGCAGGGTGGTCCAAAGTTGTCCGCTTCCGGGGCCACAAAATTATTTTTGCATTCTTCGGGGACCACAATAGTGCCAAGAATAGATAAACAGCGCAATACAGAACAAACACTTCTAGTGTGCAAACACAGTGATCAATATTTGTCATTTGACTCATTTATCAAGCTAAAACATGCGAAAATCACAAAAAAAACTCACTAAAACGTGCCAAAGTCTTTCTCTATACCTACATTTAGTGTAAGATTCAAAACTCTTCATAACTGAGAAAGTGCCTCCGCACATGTTTATAAAAACATTGCTTCCTAAAAGCAGTATGCCAGGAAGTCGCAATTAGTTTGGTTGTCGCACCTGATTTCCCTCAGGTTTGCTATCGATTTTGCTTCAAACTTGGAGTATGGTATAGTTATCCATTAATGCCGAAACCGGAAAGATATGGCAGAAATTGTCATTTAAATTTGTAACGAAATTTATATAAGCCTATCCTTTGAGAATCTCAATATTAGAATGAGTAAACATTGTTTGAATATGAATTGTCATTTCTGTTGAAAGCTACAATTTTAGGCATTTACCACGAATGACTAACTTTTAATTCATTTGTAATTGATACCTACATTTTAAGTAATTTACGTCAATGCGATGAACTGCCCAGTAGTTCATTATTTCCTCACCATACTTAAAATACGCTAAACAATCTTGTAGCTTTGGCAACGTAGGCCCGGATATGAGATAGCAAAATATGTGAGTGTTATCGGAAGAAGTAAACGACTAGTTTGAAGAGAAAGGTGTGAGTGCACACGATGCACCTACCGTTGAATGGTTACGTCCTTTATTATCGGCTTATAAAATGTAGAAATACTGTCTATATTAGTATTTATATATATATATATATATATACAAATATAACTTTCTCATTCCTTACGCAATTGGATAAAGTACAGAAATAATATTCATATATATGAGAAACTCGGTAAAAACATACTACATAGAATGTGGATTCATCGAACACTGCCTCGATGTAATACACTCAGATGTGTTACTCATATTCGAAAACAATCTACATCACCAAAAAGGTAGGAAATACATATTTAAATCAACCCAAACTACTTTTTTTTACAAATAAAAAACAGAGTTAGTTTATTGTTTACCTTTTCATGCCCACAGTGTTGCATCTACAAATCATGCTCAGATATGTCGACAGCAGGACATCTCGATGAAAGGAAGAAGTTTGCTTTCACTAGCAGACTATACTAGAGAAGATCTTCTTCATTTATTGAGCAGTGCTGCTGACCTAAAGTTAAGGATGAAGCAACTGAACGAAAGGTATTACAAATCTTTCCCAATGTCTTCCTTTGTCGTGGAAGATTGAGAAGGGTAGGAATAGGGTAGGGTTTCTGTGTTTATCCTGGGAATCGAAAAGATGATAAGACAGCTCAGTCATATATATATGATGAACTCGTCTTTTTGAATCCCTCTTGATCATACTCTAGGTCGATTTCATTGTAGCATATAGTTCTAGAATCTAGATGATGAAGGAAGCAATAACCGACCAGCTGTTACGTAATCCAGGAAAACTTTCATAAGTACACTTAAGCATCGACATCGCCTTTATAAATGTTATAAATAGCGGGTCCACAATTTATGCATGGTTTTCATAAATCTATTCAATTTGGTATACGCTAAATTTATTCAAAGTGCAATTAATCGCCATTAATAATACAATTTGTCTGTTAATTCATAAGTTACGCTTCAAAATAGTTGAGGAAATTGTTTTAAATCAGTTTGTAAGGTATGGTGTACGTACCATCAAATTTAAATATCCTTCTAATGATCATTGCGCCGATAAGTTGATGTTAATGATCATTTTAGGTTAAGATCAATTGTTTGTTTTATCCTACTGCATTCGAATAGATTCCGCAAGCTGGAAGGAAAATCACTTGGAATGATCTTTGAGAAAACCAGCACACGCACTAAAATATCAACAGAAATTGGAATGAATTTGTTAGGAGGACATTCTTGCGTCATACCATATGAAGACGTTCAGAGCAACGCTAATGGTGGGTCGGTAATTAATTAGAAGCAAGCTTTCGGATCTTCCGGGAACTCGTTTATGAATATTGATAAATCAATGAATTAAGACAATCGTTAATGTATCTGCTAACACTCTCGCTATAGTTTATATATATACAATGGAAATGAGCAGTGAAAAAAAAATACTTTACTCTGTCGATATATATATATATATATACATACGAGATCGGTAAATTAGCCGATACGATTTGCGCAAATGCTAATATTAACACTATTTTGTAAAGTCTCGGATTTAATAAAATCACAAGTACACAACAAAGTTGCAGTTTATTATGAGACAAAGAAAAATGTCGATAATACGCAGTTAATGCAAGATAAAATTATGACATCATAGTCTCAAATCTAGTATAGGAAGGGGTAAGTCCCGAACTGTTAGTTTTTTTCTTGCACTATTAAACGTACGTAAATGAATATCTCCATTTAAATTTGCCAGAGGTCTACAAACACAATATCTTTGTTGCCGAATGCCCATATACTGTGAAGTTCACAGTCGTATTGGAATTTTTAAGTCAGGGGTGTGCGCCCTTCAATACAGGCGGGCTGAATACAAATGACCGGGTGAATCCGCGAGCCGCACCTTTATCAACATGGACATTCTAGTAGTTGCAGGCAGAAAAATTTTGTAACTTTGAATTAGGTTGCGCGAGACTAACTCCCTACTAACAGTTCAGTTGTTGTAAACTGCTTGTCTGAGGAAGTCTGACTTTGGTCGGACGAAATGTTACAGAAATATATTTGTGTTAGTGTGCAGCTGGACTCTTCAATTCGATAAAATACTTTTGTTGGTGATCTTATAACATGCGTTGTTCGCTTGGCAGTTGGCACAAGTTGGTTGTTAGTGCATTGCAACGTCATAGGCAATCCTTTGCAACGCGAGGGGAATGGAATTACTCGTACGTATCAGATTGAACTAAATTAAAAATTCGTTTCGCGGGCCGCACGCTATTCAAAATTGGCACTTTTCCGCGGGCCGCACATTTTTTTTCTCGTGGGTCGCATTTGGCCCACGGGCCGCAGGTTGCACTCCCCTGGAATACACCAATAAACAAGTATCAGGCCGTGGAAGTTATAGCCTACCTATTACAAGATCAATAAATTCAGTGATTTCGGAAATTACAATGAATGCGCTCATGATTATCTCTCTGTTTTGTACTAAGTTCAAGTTTATTGATTCGCTTAGAATAGTTGTCTTAATCCTTACCATATTTCATTTTTCCGTTTCATTTTAAGCTCACAGGTCTATAGTGGTATAAAAGCGCATGAAAATGGAGAAGTAGGATGAGCAGTTAGCCTCACAGAACTACAATCGATGGATAAATTGTTAAATAAAAATGGAAAATACAATATGAAGCTTGAAATAAAAGTTTATGATTAGAAATCATGACCAACTCAAAATTATACGATTCCATTGATTATAACAGAGAAAAATTACTTAGGCTATATCGTTATATATTTTCGATTTGGACTGTGTGTTTGTATTGGAAACTGAAGACATCAGCGAAATAAAATAGAGAACATGTTGATTTACTGCCGCTAGTGGTGAAGTACAAAATATTCATTCGAAATCGGACTGGGCATGAAAAACGCATTCCCGAAATTCGCTTTTTGTTCTTGATAGGAAGGCTTCAAAATTATGCAAGTTTGGTTTAAGGAAGTTCACGCAGTGGATTCAAAGGGGAACGCTGGATGTAGCAAAGTGGGACGAGTGTATGAAAAAATGGACAAATTTGGGACAGGGGAACCACGTCGTTATATGTAGTAATTGAAAGTTTAGTACAATTTGAACCAATTTCAAAGTAAATTATGCCGCAAGAATTTATAATAAATCAATCGACACTTGTAAATTATAACACATCATCAAGCAATATTTTGTGTATAGTTGATGACACTCCTGAAATTGCATCCAGTATATATGAACCGTTACAATCCAGTTCCAGTACTAACTGGTATACCGGGTGAAGCAGCTGAGGCAAGTTTTTGTGCGTGTGGTTGCAGGCATTGCAACGTAATTATACCTGCAACCATCAGTTTTTAGCAATAACCGGCGCGTAGCAATAACCTATTCATTGTACATCGATTACCAACATCAACAGTTTCTCTATCTGCAAAATAATATTAAAACATAACATAAATCTTAAATATGTGCGCAATATTCACGAGGGTTCCGCACAGAAGGCCTATCAGCTTTCATTTTAGTTTTTTTTTTTTCAGATTCAGAGAGGGTGTCGGATATTTTACTATCAGCGATAAAATTATCTGTTAGTTATAGAAACCTTTTTTCCAGTAGTTGACTAACCATATACGATGGTTTATACACCACTTTTCAAAGTGTTTCATCACACCTCAGAATTGCGGGGGCCGGGGGTGTCTGAAATTTCCGTATGTGTTCAACATTTGAAACTGGAACGCCTAGAAAATCACGGTATGTTGTGAATGAGTTGTGATCCTTATGATAATTAAAATAAAGCAACTGGAACAAACAGTGTAAAAACCAGGGTTGAAGAAAATTCACACTCTGTCATTTTTAAAGTCCGGGTTGACAAAAATTGAGACCAGACTCCACGTTGGAAATGATCTCGACCACAAGTACAGCTCAGAACTCCCTGAAAACCCTTTTTCAATTATAAATACTGAGGCACATGTAAGCTTTATTTAATTCTTAATTTAAAATCCCAATTCAAATAAAAACTTAAGTTGTAGTAAAGAACATATACTTTGATTATCATTATTAGGAGTATGAATATCTGACTTATGCAAAATGGCAGTGTGGCACATCAGGCTATGCGTTAAGCTTACAATCGGTGCTTATCAATCTGAGGACTTTTAGGTTTAAGACATTTCTCTGAAGTGCACGGACGATATTTTGAGCATATATGAGTTTAATATATCATATGCCTTTAAAAAACTTGTTGCTGTTTTAGCAAATTTTCTGTTTTTCTAGCGACAACCCTGCAGAATTCAAGAATCGGTAAAGAGCACTTCCAATCCTGCAATGAATTGTGCCGGGGATGCTAGCCGACTTCTCGCGCTCCTTATATTAGGTCAATTGTTTGTCTGTTTATATGCCACTCTCATAACAAACATGGCAGTACGTTGAAGGTATTGATAGTCAAAATTTAGATTGCATATTAATCGACTATTTAATTGGTGGACATTAATTATTCAGTGAAATATATATATATTAATTAACAAATATTTCTCAAACCATTGTTATCGTTAAAGTTAAAATGAAATATTCGATCTGCACTGTTATAAAACACAAGTTGGTCAAATAGCAAATGGGCGCATTGTTGTAAAATGGCAAATTGGTCGTGATTCATACTTCTTATTTAGCGAAAAGAAAATTCCATTTTCCCAATCAGATTTACTTTTAAATATTTAAATTATTTAGCCGACCTCAATTGAATTAATTTCTACATATCAAGCTTGTCGGTTTTTTGAACCCGATGGGAAAAGGACATTGTTATGAAATTTAAAAAAATTGATTTTGAAACTTGACGCGGCAATACCAAATGGTGACTCCAAAGTTTTGAAGGCGTGAGATTCCGCCGGTACGCTATATAAATTCTACCTACACTACTGACTACGAGTGTAAAATTGGAAATATATTTTGAAGTATCACATTCAACATGTAATATGATATGATGAATTGGAAAAACAAAACTCAATTTTACTTGTTTTTTTTTAACCAATAAAAATAATTACATCGCATGCCATTCGAAAGATTCGTTAGCCACGAAACCGGCATTAACTGTTGACGACAATACAGGAAGTATCTATCTACGTAGTACTGAGTAAGCATGATTCCATCTGCCATCGATATTTCGGGTTTCTATTTACGTAGACGAAGGCTCAAGACAAAGTTTTCGTAGTTCGTCAAATCCGTGAATATTGTTTTAAAGCACTCACCTTGTTCTCGATATATTAGTTCAAAAGCGATGGCTCTCTGACCTATCCCGAGTGGTTAATATTACTTTCAAATTGAAAACTATTGACAAGGGTTACTTCCAGTTTTACCTCGTGGACGAGTTTTAACATTTCACCTAATAAAAGTGATTCACAATTTTATTGTGAAAAATAAAGAGATGTGTATGCAAAAATTCAGAAAACTCTAAATCGCCGACTGACAATAAGTGATACGCTTTACCGCAACTAAATACTGATCAAATTCACATCAAATTACAATTACCAGAACGCATAGAGATCAATAAATTAGTCGATATGATTTGCGCAAATGCTGATATTAATACTTCTTTGTGAAGCCTTGGATTTAATTACATCGTCAGTAAACAGCAAAGTTACAGTTTATTAAGAAGAAATGGTAAGAAAAAATGTCGATAATACACTGCATGAAAAGAGTATGACATCCTATAGTCTCAAATCTAGTATATATATATATCGTTGAGGGGGTAGTCCCGAATTTTTCCTTTCCTTCTATCACTAATAAACGTACGCACAGTAATGTCCTCGTCAGACATAGTGATCTTTCAATAAACACAATATCTCTGATGCTGAATGCCATATATATATTGTAAAGTTCACAATCGAATTACTTCAGTAACATGTGAATGAAAGATCACTTGTAATTTCAGTCAAACTACAACGAAGAAATATACTAAGAGGCAAACTAGAGTGAGCGGGCGGGTTCCCTTGATCAGACGTTTTTTATTAGCTCTGAAATTTCGAACCGGCACGAGAGCTTGTTGTGGTAAATCATATAAGGAAGTAAATGGTGGTTGGACTTTGTATTGTAGCAATACAACATATGCATTCGGTGGTTATAAATTTTACGGAAATTAACAGTAACCATATTTTACGGATGGGCATTCTTGGTAAGGACTATCTTGACAAATGAGACTGTGCTCTTTCCCCCTCTCCGGGTCGTTCTGTACTCGCGGTCCAAGATGTTACTGTTCAGTGTTAAACATTGATTCCTTTCTGTTGTGTCACTGCAGAGGAGAATGTTGTTATATAGCAAATGAAGGGAATTTCTCGCGATATTTAAAGAGTGTGTTTAACTCGTAGATCGTCTCTGTTTTGCAAGTCGTTCGTTCACCTGTCTGCGCCAACGCCCACGTAAATGAAGATACCTTAGAATTCTTGATTACCACTATACACAGTATACGATCTTATGACTTTTATCCAGACTAGCTTAACATTTAAAGATATTTAAGCTATATATACTTAATCGAATAGCGAATAATGTTCAAAACCTAATATCGTTGTGAACTTAAACTCACAATATCTTAATGTGGGTATGGGTAGTTATGTACTTCGTACGGATGGGAACTTACATATAATTATTTCTATTTGTGTTTAAATATCCTGAGAAAATAAATTTTACTTTGATAATGGCAGAACGAAACCTGTTCCTAAAAGCTAAAGTTCTGTAATTTGATTCCTACGAAAGCCTTTGGGAAATTTTGGAAAGAATTTTGGGAAAATTAACTTTGTTTTTATAATTTGTAACTGAAATTGGGGTAATCTGGGGCGTTTATGATTTAGTTATTACGGCCCGTTCTGGAAGTGTTGTACTTGATCAGCTACAACAGCCTAGGCCCGTCAACAGGCCTTCAACACGCTTCGTTGATCCGTTTGAGAAGGAAGTGCCTGTTTGGATGAATAATGAAACAGACGATGATGCTGTCATCTTCAATTGACATAGCTCAACCACATTTTGTCCGCCAAGTTATTGTATTTTTTGTTTCGGTAATGTGACGGACCCGTACGTTTAAATTTATACCACCATTATTTGATCTTACAGATAGATTTTTTTATTTCAATGTCCGAGACACTAAAGCGCTGTGGCACTGTTAGTCTGTCTTTTGTTCGTATTGAGTTGTTTTTAGCTTGTTTCGTAAACAATTAGTTAGTTAGCTATAACGTACCACTCGGGTTTCTCCCCGATTTTGGCTGTTCGTAATTTTCAAATTTGTCTTCAATTGTAAGGTAATAAATTAAATTTCAATAGCAATATAGCATTAATTTAAATGAATATTGAGAAAAAGATTGACATTAGACCCTATTAAAAAATATTTCGAACTGGGAAAAGTCATACATTGATTGGCGGCACGCTACACTTTCATGACGTATTTAAATATTGATTAGGGATGACCTTGGCAATCAAGATTTAAAAATAAGACTTGGCTTGTCTAGTAACGCAATGAGTAATAACGTTACTAGACTAGTGAATATGCCAATTTTAGTGTGATTGTAAAGCTCCGATCAATATTTAAATACATAATGAAGGATAACGTATGAGAAATCTGCTACTATTAATATTTGGCAAGTTAAGGTTATGTCCATTATTAGGGTAAAGATGATTTAGTAACACTCGGCATTTTAAATGCGAGTTTTTTATATGTGTAATTTGCAATGTCAATGCTCAACTTTAAATAACATTTGTATAACTTGTAGGCCTACTTCTACTTGTAACCTACTTCTATTTGTTTGCATTGGTCGATGACTGAATGTAACCTTTCATGATTTGAACGTCGCTCAAGGTTTTAGCTGTACTGCGAAACTTGATCCTTGAAAGGAAATATCTCATGTGTGACGTTCGTAATATCCAGTATGAAGCTTTCTTGGTTTGTATTTCAAACATAGTTTTGTCGGTTTCTGTATACAGTGCGGCGATGACGGTGTTTGTTCAAAGCGTGTCGCAAATTCTCAAGTTTATGGTAATGATAGAAGAGTCGCGCCGGACTACTCCTGCAATTTGAGCTCCAAATAGTAGCCATTGTAGGGTTATGAAGAAAAGGAGGAATGACTGTAGAAAGCTATGTTTTTATAATAAAAAAGATTTTGTATGTCTTGATTCAGACTTGCACGATTGATATTTCATGACGATTTTTCGAATCTTACCGAGGAGGTTAAAATCGTTACAGTAGCACATGGCCTTGTCTGAAGAAAGTCGCAAGTCTTAGTTTATTGTTGGAATTTAACTTCAGTTGCGTACGTCGTATGGAATTCGACAGTAATACATTTATAGAATCTTATCGATATCTAGTGACTTCGAAAAATAGTTGGCAGCTTGATAACAGTGAAAATTGGGAGTGTAGGGAAGATCCTCAATAAAAGGTTTGATTGTGGAAAATTTTCGATTTCACTGTGTAGATACGGCAAGTAAGAATATTTCTCTATTCCGTATCCATGGGCGTGTAACTTTTCTGCTGTTGTTATACATGAGAATGAATAAATTAAAGGCTAAGTTAGAGTGAAATGGTCGTACTATTAATTGAAACTTTAAACCAAGATATCGTGTATAGTAGGTCGGGGGAAGTCGGATATCAAACGCATATATAAGCAAAAAGCTTTACAGCTTGGATCATCTGCCCCCTACAACGTGCTGTCGGACGTTGCAATCAATCATATTGCTATCGTAAATCTACCATTCTGTCGACAGAAATAATGCACATAAAATACCCACATGCTTACGCTTTTACTATATGTCTACAATTTCAGTTTACTGTCAAACATTTAAAGCATTAAAGTCCATGGAGAACTTATTGCCATCAGTAAGCCATTATGAGGACGAGGCTCGAAGAAAGTTATCGCAACATGATTTTGGCTATTTTGCCTTTGCTGCAGGAGCAAGAGAAACCATGAAAGAAAACTGTGAAGCATTTAAAAGGAAAAATAATCATTGTTTAGCTCAGCGGTTCCCAAATGGTGTACGCGAAAATTAACAGAATTGTGTAAAACATAACTAAAATATGATTAAATATATTTTACATATTGTATTCATCGTAAATGTTTTATTGTTTCTTATTGTAAATGTTGTGTAGTAGATGAATCAATGACTTGATGTTACTTTTCTATGCCGTTTACTTCCTGTTACGTAGTGTCTGTCTCTATTGTTACGTAACAATATAATAGACACTACATGCTGCAGTTTATTCATCTGCTGAACCGAGTTTAGCGAACATAAGTGCATTTTTCAGCATTTCAAAGTAAAATATGGCAGAGATGAGGAAGAAGAGTTGACCTTTTGCTTTATTCCTCGGGCCTACATGTTTACAAACTTAAAAAAACATAAAGTACACATTAACGATCACGCATTACATTTTATTTGAAAGGAGCATTTTATTTCGTGTAATTGCGCCGTGAGTCTTTTCCCTGGTAATTTGGGCCGCACGAACGAAACGTTTGGGAACCGCTGGTTTAGTTCTTACAACTCATTGGACGGTAACTAATTTTGTGCGATATCTTGAATACGCCAAGTGAAGTCGAAATATCTGATTTAAGATATCACAAAAACTTTGCACATTTTATAGTTTTTGAATCGAAATTTAAAGCAAACTTCATAAATTCACAAAAATAATATTTATTTCTCGTTTCAATCGTTATTTAGAGTTACTTCAATACTGTTGGTTTGGGGTTGCAATGCTTAGCATTGCAAAATTATCGGAAAAATGGATAAAAAATATTTGAATTTTAAAATTATACACAGATGGCGATTTCGACCCAAGAATTTACAGAACGTTAGCAGAGTTGATTGTGCGACAAAAGTGATTGGTTCAAAAATCCCTTTTCCAATATGTATTGCACCAACGGCATTTCATCGTCTGTGTACGCAAGAAGGTGAATTTTGTACTGCAAAAGGTAAAGTGACTGCAGCATATATTTTGTTCAATATTATATATCGCAAACATTAACTTGCTAGTTTCATACTTGTGCAATGATTTTTATTCAGCGGCCGAATCACTTGGCGTAGGAATGGCAGTAAGTTTATGGAGTAACAAAACAATGGAAGAAATTGCATCTGATGTGCCAAACTGCATAAAATGGTGCCACGTTCAATTATCCAAGGTTGGTGTGGGAGTATCAATTATTCAACTTATTCATAGTAATAAATATTCGTGCTTACATTTAGTAGTCTGTAAACATAAAACATACACTCTGATTAAAGTACTCCCGTTATTTTAGTTCTATTAGGAGTTCGGAAACTGCCTATGTGAGCCCCCTGCCCATAGGTTTAAGTCCCTTCATACAACTTGATGTAAAATATGCGAACAAAAATAGTCATCTTCATATTAGTACACACACTTCTGGAGCGCTCTGATTAATTCAAGCAACAATTTAACGATGACTAAGAAAGCATCAAATTCTCTAAAATGAAATACTCGGTTATTCAAAATCAGTTCATTCATTTCGAACATATAAAGTTTGACATAATACTGGATATAGAAAGCGTTTTGAAAAGCGACTCTACGCTCGTCATCAAACCACGACATTCCGAATTCATAATTGAAAACCTCCTTAACTTAGAAAAGAATGACACATGTAATAAATGTTTTCCGACACATGTATTTGAGGTCTCTATTTAGTCTAGATTCGCTAACACTTTGCCTTATTAACATACAAATATTTCATAGAATCGTAATTTAACAAAACATTTTGTAAGAAGAGCTGAGCAAAACGGATTCAAAGGATTTATTGTAACTATCGATGAACCGGTTTTTAGAAATCGTACTCACAGATACGAAGACGGAAGCCCATTTACCTTTAACACATCTATTGTGTAAGTATTATGTATACAGAATACAGGTATTTAGACTTAGGTGAAAATCAATCCGGATCATTAAACTACTTTAATTTTTAACCTTTTTTGATTCGATTTAATTCTGGTCTTTGTAGAAGCAGAAATATTGCACAATCAATCAAATTTGTGGAACCCGATAAACCGCATTTTGCTTCTTTCCAATCCTGGATGGATGGGAGTGTTGAATGGGACAGTATTGATTGGTTGAAAGATATTACCATTTTACCTGTTGTGGTTAAAGGAATTCTGACAGGTAGGCTGCGGTTGTAATTTTAAACTACCTTATTAAGTTATTTTACGTTCTAAGCTTTGTATTGCAAATACGAAGACCATAATTGCATAAAACAGTGAATGAAAAACATTTTTTCAAAAATCATTTCATCCTGTTTATATTAAGCGGAAATGGCACTTAAAGCTGTTGATCACAAAGTTGACGGAATCATTGTCTCAAATCATGGCGGGAGAATATTGGATAGTACATTCGCGACTGTGAGTATACATTGATATATAATGAGATATATATATCAGGTTTTGTTCTGTTATCGCTTCGACGGATTCATACAATAATTATCACAGACCACAGTGTTTTAACATATTCCGACAACTGCAAAAATTGTTTTTAATTTTTCATATTTTGTTTTTGTCTTACAACTTCTAGCTATTGTGAGATAAAAAAAAAAAACAAGAGAGAAAATTAGAAAAGCATGCGGACGTCTTTTCTCGCGCGACGAAAATATAAACTTATATCTGTATTGTAAAGTCCAAGGTATCATCGAAATAGGGTTTTGATGCCCATCTGTGGATTCTCTTTGAAACTCTAGTTCGTTGTATACCAAGGATGATTACGATATCAACTCCTCGTGCGTTAATGTTCACATCCATGATTTCCATTTCTATGTAAATACTTAAAATTTTGTGTTGTGCTAAAACTGGACATCAAATTTAGATAGATGTTCTTCCAGAAGTAGTGAAGGCCGTGAATTGCAGAGTTGATGTTTATTTTGACGGAGGAATCCGTAAAGGAACAGACGTAGCAAAAGCGATCGCTCTTGGAGCAAAAGCAGTTTTTGTTGGAAGACCCATACTCTGGGGACTAGCATGCAAAGTTTGTGACAAGATGTTATCTGTATTTAATTAACCTATATGTTCCAGAAAGCTATTGTATTAATCCATTTGTTACATGATCCACACACGATGGTCGATGGTGAAACGTGCGGTCTATTGAGTTTTGTGTTAAAACCCTTTCGGGTCAAGAGTAAGATTACATTTGCAAAAAGTGAAATTATCCTAAAATTGGTGCAAATTATTCTAATGGACGTGGAATATATTCTCTTTACACAACGTTAAAACCAAACAACCTTTCAGGGCGAAGAAGGTGTGCGGAATGTTCTTGAAATTCTTAGAAACGAATTTATTCACACAATGCGTCTTCTAGGTGAGTTATATATACCTAATATAACATAATGCAGCATTGGTGTTATTCGGATAAGTTCTACTTGTTTAAAGTTATTTGATTTTTCAAACAAACTTTCAAATTATTAACTATCAACAAGGATTTCTTCCAGTTTTACCTCGTAGACTAGTTACCAAATTACAATTACCAGATCGCAAGTGCAATTCCCGATGGGACATATCACCATAAATTTTAACAAAACAGCATAGCAGAAGGGTTAGAAACTTTAGCTTAGTGTTGTAACAATAAAGCAACGTTACTAATTTTTTTTGTCTTCTACAGGAGTTTCTACGATAGAAGAATTGCAGACGACACCAGACATAGTTGTTCACGAAACAAGATATTTCTCGAAACTTTGAATATATATATGCATATTGAAGTCTACACATACATATTTTTTCAATCCATTTAAAAAACAAAATGCAGCAAGTGCAGACTTGAGAAATCAAAAAACGAATTGGATTGAACAAGAAGCATAACATCTTGCATGTGGTCAACACTTAGTTGTGGTTTCAAAATCCGATTCATTCAATTAAAAGAATTGTAAATTAAGATTTATTTCACTTACTACTCCTATCCACAGTAGCCTATTTTACATTCTATATATATGTCTTTGTTCAAAGCGACCATCTTTGTTGCAAAGTTATGAATTGAAGGCCCAAACTTTGGTCGTCTGAAGGAGAAAATTCTGCCATTATAATGTTTGTAACGAGTAGTAAATGATGAAAGCTGAATCCCATTGTGTGTGTCATTCTCGCAATATGCAAAGCTAAAATCGAGCAATCAATTCAATTTAAAAAATATAATTAGGCGATATTCAAGGAAAGTATTATACAAATGTAAGGCATATTGAATACTCCAGCACCAGATATACGAAATCCTCACACGCGCGAAGAGCACTTCTATCGCTCTCGTTGCTCGTTCGCTATCTGCCACCAGCCAAGTCAAGTTTGTTTTTCCCAACAAGTAAAAAAAATCGTACACAATTTACAAAAAAATGATATTTACAGTTTAACTGAGGAGGAAGTCGCGGGTAACCAAAACTGGTTATCGAACAGCGACACCCAAGGTTCTAATATTCAATCCAGACTGGTAATTTTCTAGTTTCAAAATTTTGTTATTATTGGTAAGTATCATATGAGTTTTGCTAAAAAAGTCAAAGCAACTTTATTCTCCATTTATCATTGGTATAATACTATAATGTGAAGGTTGAGCCAAGTGACACAGCTTGATAATACCCGACTTCATTTCAGTCAAAAACATTCTTGTCTCTTGAATCTCGTCTGACATTGTCGAGGGAATCTCTCTTGATATGTTGAAGTGCGGTCATTGCACTAAATACACGCTTTACCAAGAATGTGCTGGCAAGAGCAATAAAAAAACATTTGACCCGATCTCACACGTGAGGATATTTCAATTTAATTCTGTTGCTAAAAAGATGGAATAATGAAAGTCTGAACATGGGTTTGAAAGAATAAACCCAAGGGTAGTAATGCTTTTTCACTTCTCGAAATTCAGGGTAATCTATAAAACGGAAACCAAAAGTTTCTTAAACTATCTCCAAAAAAATTATTCAATTTTATTTGGCTTGAACTTCTGTTTGCGTATGATATACTCAGAAGGTTTGCAAAATTTTTAACCACTTACTTGGTTTTATGCTAGGGTTGCCAACTTTGTGTTAAACCATTCCGGGACACCTTAATGCGGGATCGTCCAACCCGTGGGCCACATGTGGCCCGCCCAAGGTTTCCGAGTGGCCCGCACGGTAATATTTGAATCCCGATGTATTTCACAAATCTGAATCATTAATGAAACATCTACAAAAAATAATTACTTGTCGTTCAAACTCGTGAGAAGCACCACACAGCTATCGAAAGCTTTTTTAAGTCACTTTGCGGGCGTTATTGCTGAAGAGAGATATTTCAACTTATTTTTATCGTCTGTCATAAATGCAGTGCCATACTTCACATTGAAATATCTAAGCGCGATAAAAACACAAAAGTGCGAGTGATGATCGCGCAGCGTTATTTTCACAAACTCTAAGCCTCTGAATAATTTTATCATAATAAAAGACACTTGCGAAATGTTGAATCTTTGAGGCATTAATTCAAAAAAACACGAAAGCAGGAAAATTGTACAAGCTGTGCTAATCAGTTCAATTATTTAACAAACAAAAAACACAAAAAATCAGTCTTTCTGGTATTTAAATTTGTATTTTTCTTGCGATTTAGCCGCTTTGAGAAGATCTTTATCTTTGCTGATAGACTCGTAAAACTTATTGCATGACATGTGAAAGTTCATTTTCATCAGCAGTTCAACTTTAACGAGATTAAAGTTTAGTTTGTTTCCACTGTTGGTCCAAAGCGCATTAATAATACTGAAAACTCTTTCACAATTGGCGTTTGATACTGGAATTGACAGGACGAATGACACAAGACGCAACAGTTGTGTATCGTCTGGCTGCTGAGTGGCAAAGAACTTCACCCACCTGTTTGAAACGTCACAAGTTGAGCGTAAAAGTTCACTGCGAACCTTTCTCAGCGCACACAGTTCTTCATACAATTTATCGAAGTCGAGACTTGTGCCCAAGCGTTCAACAAGTGACAATAAACCTGTCCATTCAATGTCATTTTCAAGAGCAAGTGGGGCTATGTCCTTGAAAAACGAATGCTCATAGTCATACCGGTTCCATTACATTTGAACCCACGTACATTTGAACCCATGACAATTGCACCTGTATGCTATTGCACCTATGGAATTTTTTTTGTTCCACGGATAGTTAAACCCATAGTAACCCTAACCCATGGGTTTTAGCACCCGCATATAGATTGAACCCGTGGATATACGCATGGGTTCAAATGTACATGGGTTCAAATGTACGGTCACCAGTCATACCATCTACGTAAGTATGACAAACTACGTTGAAAAAAATGGTCAACTGCCTGCATAAATTTTTGTCTGTCTGAGAAATTGACTTCGACAGACTTAAGAAGTTTTGTAGCATTACTTCCATAAAACTTGTCTGCGCATCGCTGCTGTAGCTTTTCCTCAACACTCGCCATTATTCCATGCAGTTCTGTGGCAGTAGTAGCATTTGATTCAAGCCGTTTAATGGCTTCTTCAAAAATATTCAGTACATTATGTACAAAATTCAAAATACAATGTGGAAGAATGTTAAGGCTTTCCTCACAAGAAAACCCTGTCCAAATAATGTCAGCTACATTGTCTTCCCTTTGCGATATAAAATATGATTTCAGCGCTGGCCAACACAATAACAGTCCATCAATAGCAGGTAGTAGACTTAGCCACCTTGTAAGTACATGTCTTAATAACTCTTTATATTCAATATCGACGAAACTACAAAAGTCTCTGAGAGCTTCAGATTTCTTTGCCGATGATGCAAATGAATTATAAGTCTTAATAACGAATGACTCCACATCGAAGGCAAAAGCCTTCAAAGCGTATTTCACACAGTTGTTGAGAACATGGCAATTGCAATTCGCCTGTACAATATAAGAATTAGGTAATTTCAGTTTCTGGTAAACTGAAGAATGTTTACCGTAATTAACTGAGGCATTATCGGCAATGCATGACGAGACTGAGGATAGACTAAGGTTATTTCTTTCGATAGCACTCTTTATGTGGTGAACAATTGCTTCCGAAGATCCATTACTATCATTGTAGATGCCTAGTAAAGCATCGACACCACCACTGTAAAAAACCACTGGTTCGAACAACTCTAGGGAACAACTTCTTGTTGCTCTTATTTGATGCAGCAGTTCCAATGCTAAAAAAGAACACATTTTGCAAGTTTTTAATGCACATTTCTTGCGCTTTGGGCCCCAAAACACATTCAACATAGCTGGCTGCCTTGATGCGGCCACATGATAGCTTGGAAGCAACTGCAGAGTCAGGACACAGTTTTTTGAGTAGTTTATTGCCACAATCTTGACTGGCAAAGCTATGATGATGAATAACGCCATGGTAAGTTGAAACCAGTTCAGCTAAAATCACAAGCTGTTCTACTTTGCTGTCTTTCTTAACGAAAAACGCAGACAAAGTATTGTTTTCTTTCTGCAAAATAATAGTCCTTTTGTGTTTTAGCATGACTAGAAACGGCGTATTTACCATCATATTTAACAGAAAAGTACTGTCGGCAGAGTGTGCAGTAAAATCATCAACTTTAGATAGCCATGACATGCCTTCTTGTAACCATTCTGAACGGAAAACACAATATCGTTTTGAAAGTTTGCCTTTCTTTTTGGGCGGAGTTTGTTCCAATGTATCCTCCACATTACATTCTACATCAGAATCACTTTGCTCTACACACTCGGTTTGCAGGTTTGTGAAGATGACATGAGATTATAAATTGTTTAAAAGATAATGAAGAACTCCTATAACACCCGTAACGATAGTAATTTAATGATTGTTTACCACAAGTGAAGTTCCTGTCAAATGTTTAAGTTCAAACTTGTACTCTTTACAAAAATAAAGTAATCAATTCTAAATCCACTGATATCAGTGGCGTTCTAAAATAGTAGTGTGACACGCTTACATGGCCTTATATTCCAGCACGCCTTGGTTGCCAGTAAATTCCGAGACAACAGTAGTCCAGCCCGGGACACGGGACGCCTGACGTCAATTCCGGGACTGTCCCGGCCATCCCGGGACGGTTGGCAACCCTATTTTACGATGAAGCGCACCTTCTGCTGTTAGGACATGGAAATGAAAGAGTTCAAACGGTGATTACAGAAGATTACGTGGTTGTGCCAGGAAAAATCTGCACATTACTTGAGATATTGAAAGAGGCAACCAGCAGGGGTTCAAGCATGACGAGGCGACCCCCCATATATCAAATCAGACGCTTGTTTTCCTGAGAGAAAAGTCAGCAATGACATCCAGTGGACACCTCAATTATCGGACTGAAACCTCTCAGATTTTGATATGTAGGGTGTTCGAAAGACAATTTGTATCAAGACAATCCTCAAACGATTGCAGAAATAAAATAGAAAAATACCCAAAGAAAAGTGATTGACAATGTTGCAAAATAAATGCAATTCTTTCTTCAATGCCGAGGAAACCATTTGGAACATATTCTAGAAACAACATAATTTTTGTGAAAAACGTCCTAGATTTTCCGACACCTTTGGGTACAAACATACGTAAACAGAAGTTCAAATGTAGACAAAATTAAATAATTCACTCAATTTTCGTAGAAGTAATTGATGGTTCCGTTTTTTGGGGACTACGCTGTATAATACTGTTTTTAATATAAATCAGTTAAATGTGCTGCTTAAGTCACTGTATTTGATAGTTTGAACTTACGAAATACAAATGATAAACCGACATTAAACAGTGTCAGACACAACATGATATAACAAAAGGCTAGATGTTTGCCGTTTGTCGATTTAAGTATTAGGTATGTAGCCTTATTATTCAATGACGCAAGAAATAAAAATTAACCAGTTAAGTCGCAACATGGAGATGGTATTATCTGGCGTACGTCAGTTCAATCGGATGCCCAACTCTCACATGTTGCTCTTAACAAAACCAGAATTAGAACATGGGTGTTGTAGGATACTTACACTACCGCTTGAAAGCACCATAGAACCCGATAGTAAAATGAAGCTATAATTCAATACAGTACAACGAAACGTTAAGTGCATGGTGAAAGAAGCATATGCCGTATGCGCTAGACTGGTATTATTATGAAACAACAATACAGATTTAAAAAAATCATAATACCTATTCTACGTTAAGCGTGAAATTTCCAACACCGGGATCACAAACAAACTAATTTGAACCAAAACATAGGAGTAAATGACATAAAATATCACACTTTTTGTGAGTTCCCGTATTGATGTCAGTGCCCCCCAATCGCCCAGTTTGACAGCCAGCGCCCCCCACTCGCCTAAATCGCCATCAGCGCCTCCCAAGTTATAGCAAACGCCCACAAGAGGACGTTTTTGCCCACTTTGGGGACCGCTGATGTATATTCTCATCAGGTACCGTAATTCCTATCACTTAGACGGCGCACGATGTGCCAACAATTATTTTAACATTTCCCTGCTGACATTCAGGTACCTGATTTTTTATGCATTTATTTATTTTTATCCTGACATTTTGGGTTAGCAGACGACACGGTTTTGATTTTGTAGCCTAGCAACGAAAGTGACACCTAGCGGGCAGTTAATACAAATATAATTGTAAACATTGGAAACAAATTTTAAAATGTTATAGCACAGGCTTGCTTCTCCATAGTTCAATACTGTATTTAGATACTCCGTAGTAAAGAATGATATAAACTTAAAAGAAGGCCGGTATACGCCGATGAAACAATGAGAAAGTTTAGTAGTGCGCAGATCTGCAGATAGACCCACCTTTTTTATTCAAACTTTTCTGGCAAATTTGTTCACATTCAACTGGACATTGACTTGTTTTGTAGTTTTGTCAGTTATAGGCTTATAGCTACCGGTACCGGCAGTTATAAGTATGTTTTCAACAACAAAAATAAGTATAGTTTAAATAAAATCCGTCAGCTCATCCACCATTTTGTCTTCATACTCCTGTACTCAATCAATCAATCATTGTATTTCGGGTCTCTGACTAAAACGGAACAATACAAAAAAGTAAACAGACAACAAATACAGAGATACCTAAAAGAGAGCATAACTTAAAATAAAGTTAAAAAACGTACAAGTACGTGCCCACCCACCAAAAATAAAATAGGAATAATACGAGTAACGTTAAACAAAAAATTTGGACACGATTCAAAATCGGGCAGTGCTTACAACTCAATTTAAAATGATAAAAGCCAAATAATTGCTTGAATCAGTGGATAATTTACATGGAGTAAAATAAGTGTTGCGCTTGAAATAAGACAGCAAAATTCAGGTAGATAAAATTAAGTGTAATAGAATCCCAACGACCTCCTCCGTCTCTGATAGATGTTTCAAATGTTCGTATACGATTATGGTAGCTGAGAAATCACCAGGATTAGCCTTGCAGTACATATATATAAATAAAGCTGATCTCGAATTCTGTAAATTTTGGGTCTGAGATTCCTATATAGCATAGAAATATACAAGTCAAAATCTATGGGAGACATCGCTTGCTGTCAGAAATGAAAAAAATCACCGAAAACCTATCAAATGTGCAAGACAGATAAATAAATACATGGTTGAAAAACAGCATGAAGTTTTGAATAGTGGGAATAAAAGTGGGAATAGAAAGTGACAATAGCTTGAAATAGCTGTGAATACAAATACCAAACAATGCGTGCCAATGTTAGAAGAAAATACCTAGTGACTAGTAACACAAAAAATACACAAAAAAGCTATATACATTGGAACTATTTACCAAAACAATATCCAAACACTGTCAATATTGGCAGGCAACATGGCTGCATGGAGGTGTAGAATCATTTATTAAAACAATAAAAGCAATCTCAATTACACACACAAAGAAATATCATGGGCAGCAGTGAAACATTGATGTTACAGTAGAAAATTCAAATTATGCTGATGTCTTAGGCGGTACATAACCACTTATTGGCAGCAGAAGAGGAAAAAATAGATATTGCCAAAGCTCATAAAAAATACAACATAGATAATTTTGCCATTAAAATAAGATGAACAATTCAAGGCATATTTATCAAAAGTAACACAATACAAACAACCATGTTAAACAGAAAGCACACTTGCAATTGGAAAATTTGTGGGTGTCTTTAAAATTTCCATTCCCTGCCAGCAATGCCCAGCATACTATACTATTCATAGTGAAACTTCTTTAGTCCTTAACTTTGTTATAAAGTGAACAGGACATCCTGAGATATGGTGAAGTGCTGATTAATACCATTCATGAAGTGGCCAAATATAAGTTCAACAGAGTTAAAAAATCAAATTACAGAATTAAACTGGCTTGTGTAGTTATGAGTGGAATATCTGTGGCAAAAAGTCGTACATTTCTTCACAACTCTGTTGTATTCACTTTCCAGCTTTTCCACTTTCAGACTTGTCAGCTGTCTTTTCCAACCCCAGACCCTCCAAATTGCAAAAATAGTTACCAGTATTTAACCAAATTGTGTTGTCCATAACACAGCGATATGTAAAATCGTGTTTGAACAATCAGTTTGATATTTTCAGTACTTGGAGACGGAAGAAGTCGTTAGAAGGATACTCCATTTATTTTTTCTCTAAAATCTACACGGCCTGATTATGATTTAATCAGGATGGGCATAAATAGCTTAATCAGACTACCGGCACTGGTAGTCGGTAATTTTGCCCTTCGGCATGAAAAAGTTTGCCGACCCCAACTCTAAACACTAGAGTTAGACTACTTCGTGTTCATACTGTCACCGCGTACCACTTTAACCTATTCTCTTTCCAACAATTAATTTGCTGGGTGGACTTAGACTCCTGCTGCCATTCAATATTACTCAGGCTTGAGATGTCAATATGTATTAGATATAACTTAAACAGCAAATAATCAAACTGTCATAAAAGTTCAAGTGTTGGTGGTGTCAATTTAGCATTTCATATTTCTGTATTTGATAATAAATTGTCATTGTGTTTATCTATCATATTTCAGTATCGTATTCGACAGACTGGCATATAGCAACAAGATACGCTTCATAAAGCTCCATCTATAGACCATGTGTTACAGACATCCCTTTAAATTTATGAATATGCATCCCCCAGGCCCAGAGTAAAGAAACCTGGAAACACTGTTCTACAGTTCTGAACTATATCCAAGTTATGTCTTAATGTCAGTATGTAGGATAGGATATGAATTACATATTTATCCCCAGAGAGAGAAAAGCCGGTAATATCGCCTATTCGTACTTCGTAGTCAAACTATAGGGTAGTGATACTGAGAGGTCTGTTGAACATCCTATTGAATGTTTATTTTAAATTTGTGATAATATTTTTATGTAGTGTCTCTTATCATCTGTAATTTTTGAAAAGTTGAAACATGGATTCTACTTCGGATACTTTACAAAAAAAGTTGCAAGAAAGACGAAAAGCAATGAATATAACGATGCAAACAACTGATTCAACAGCACTTGATGTTACTACAATCAATAATGATGACAGTGATGGTGATGCTGATATTCCTACTATTGGAGATGAGGAGACAGCATCGACTAGTCGTTTGATTGAGAAACTAGAATCTCGTCATGATGCTACACGTAAAAGACTCCAAACTTCCGAAATGCTTCGTCCTCAATCTGATGTTCGACTTCCTACTTCAAGATTACAAGAATCACCAAGGTCTATCACACCAGCTATGTCACCTGGCCAGTCTCAGGAATTGTCTCGGTAACTTACCTCCGTAAAGTGTACTGAATAGATATGACTTGACAATAATTTCAAATTATCATTGAAGGGCATGACCCCGACTATATTATTGCTTAGGAATATCTAATAATTTAATTCAATGAATATATGGGTAATGCCAATATTAATATTTTTTCCTAATTATTTTTTGCAGTCCCCAATCCGAATTGGAAAGCACATATTATTGCTTAGTTGTATCTAATACCGGTAATTTAATTCCATGAATATGTTGTGTAATGCCAATATTGATAATTTTTCTAATTATTTTTTGCAGTCTCCAATCCGAATTGGAAAGCACATATTATGGCTTAGTTTTATCTAATACCGGTAATTTAATTCAATGAATATGTTGTGTAATGCCAATATTGATAATTTTTCTAATTATTTTTTGCAGTCCCCAATCCGATTTGGAAAGCACATTCAACAGCACATTTGGCACTCGATCTGCTGGAATGTCCTTGCGTGATAGATTGCAAGCCAAGCTTCAGGCGGCTAAACAAAAGCGAGGTATTTCGCATGAGTAACATAAGGTTTATTTACTTTAGCATTAATATTTGGTTATTTGCATCCTTTAAAGCTCTAAAGCTCCTTTGAGTACACCAAAAAGTCAAATTAAAATTGTACATTTATCTAACAGTGAAAAAGGTAATTTAAATTTTCGAATATTACATTATAATTTTTTTGTGACCAATAATAAACACCAGATTACCTTTTTAGGGCATAATAATAATGATAAAAACACTTGGGATGTTACCAATCACACGGGAAAAATGAAACAACAATTTTTTTTTGATAAAACATTGACAAATATAATGATTTATTCACTATTGTATTGTCTTTTTTATCAATGAAAATATATTTCAGAGTTTTCTCAAATGGGCGAAGAGAGAAAAAGAACTCAAAGATTAAAAGAAAGGCTAAGAGACTCGAGCACCAGGTCAGTTGTTGAATTTAGATATGAAATTGCAAAGACTGTTCATTTTCAAAATAAGTTATGGTTATAATTTACGCAACACGTATGGATATCTTGGAAATCTTATTTTCGCATGGATACCGAAGCTCAAATAAACAACTTTCGATTTGTCATATATGAATATGAAAAGATTTTAAATTTTTTTACAGATTTGATGTTGATCCATTGCGTACTCTCAGTCGACCTGATTTAGAAAAGGAGAGAGAATTGGAAACCAGAGTTTTGGCGAAATTGCAATGGAAGAAGGTTCTACAGAAAGCTAGGTATGTTACCAATGTTTTACCTTACTTTTAGTCATGATAATTCTGCTATCTCTTGGATATAAAATGTAAAGTGCTCAGTATCTCATCTTTTCTTCATGCTCAATTGTGAACCGATTATCTATTTTTTTTTTCAAGGTGTTCAGTCAAGGTCTCATCTTTTCTTCATGCTCAATTGTGAACCAATTATTTATTTTTTTTCAAGGAAACAAATCGGTCAACCTAGCGATATTGATTGTTATGATTTTTTCACGAAACAATTTGAAGAAGTAACGGTGCAACCTGAAGTTGAATCTCCTGATGTTGCAACAACAGAAGAACATGCTGAGCAGGTTGCTGAAGAAGAAATAGAACAGGCTCCTGTAGTAGAAGATCAACCTGAAACTGCAGCAGGTTATTTTTTATTTCTTTGTTTCTATATTTATTTTCTACATAAATATTAACTAGAATTACAGTTGTTGCTCAGATGTTATTATCATTAATGCAGCAGTTGTCGGTAATGAAATAAGCTTCATTGAAAATTTATCAAACGACCAGAAAAGCGATGACATATCAGATTTTTAGAAGATCTTCTGGAAAATCTTTAATATTAAAATTTAATCAAGCAATGAAACACTTGAAATTATAACTCATGTACATTGGCTGAAATTAATTTAGTTTGGGTGATATTATAGTGTGTTTGTTGCCTTGTTTATTTAAAAGTTTCATGGCTTGCTATCAGCAGATTCCATTCATTAAATTTCCATTTCTTGACGTGATGACGTCAAAGTTATTCACAAGAAATGGTAAACTCACCAAACATGTGCGCAGCAACCCTAATGGAAGTTTCAATGAAACCCCAACCTCTATACCACTCTTAGATGTTACAAATCTGGAATTAAAATTTATGTCTTGAATTGCAAAGCTGAGACTTAACAGTGAATTCAAATTTCTATTTACACATCAATACTTGACAAATTTCGAAAATTCTGCTAAATTGGGTGGATTCATGCGTTACGTCGCACTAATTGAACTTATGGAAATTGGATCTAGCTGATATAAAATTTGTATTTTGAAATGTCATACAAAAATCTTGTTGTAAAAAAAATTATTAGTTTACACAAAAAAGTATGATTTTTATTTTTTAGGGGTATTTTTAGGATCGAGTTAGGCCCTGGCAAGAAGTCTCAATTGGCTCTTTGAAACGTACAATAGCACGTAAAAATTTTATTCCTGCTTTTTCACTACATATAGACCGCCTCATACTTTTTTATCTCTATATATATATATATACATGTATGAAAAAATTGATCCATATTCTATCATTTGTCAGTGCATTTTCAATCGATTACAATTGCATTGTTAGAACATAATGAAGCATAATGCTAACTATCATGATTTTTACAGATGCACAAGATGAGCAACCCACAGAAGAAGTAGAGGAAACTGATGATGAAAAAAAGAAATTACTTTCAGAGATTATTCCTGAAGAATTAGATTGGAAACTTTTCAATATAATGTCAGCAGAATATATAAGTTACAGGTATATATATAAGTTGCATTTACACAGGGATGTCCAAAATGCATATAATATTTAAGATTGTTTGTATTTGTTATAAGATTGTTTGAGATCTATCAATTTTTGTGTTTGCAATCTTTGCAAAGATGGTCAGAAAAAAATAGTGTTCTTTTAAGTTTTGGCGAGGTAAAAACTAGAAAACCATTTCAAAACACTGTTTATATTGCCATTCACACATTAGCCTACTGCTTTCATTTGCAAATTCTCCAATGAGCATCAAATAATTTATATTCTAAAGAAATAGGTATTTCCGAATGTGTTTTGAATGATGACTGATTCTATTATTGTCTTACTCTATAGCTGACATGGGCAAACTACTGCCCGTGGGCCGAATCCGGCTCGTTGGGTACTTCGATCTGGCCCGCCTGATGCGGCCACAAGCCCACAACCGAACTAAAAACTAAATTTTGATGTTTCAGCCAAAAAGAGATCAAGGAATTCTTGAGATTGCGATTAAATTTAGTTTTGGCATGAGGCTTTTCCACTTTTGTAGCGTAAATATTGTTCATAAAATGTAACTTGACCCACCACTGCCTTATAGTCTTACCCTGTCTACGAATAAATAACCAGTGTCTGTTCTGAAGTTGTCATGGTTCATAGAAAATTTGTGTGTGGCATATTTAGTGTATCATAAAATATCAATATTGTCTTAAATATTTTGTTACAGAATTCGATTAGAAACAGAGCAACAGATAAGTTTTGTTCCAAGTATTCTGAACGCTCCTTCTGAGAAGAAAGTCCTAGATAATGCTGCACCTATGTATTTAGAAGAAGAAGGTTTTTATGTTGGTTTGATGCCAGAAGTTCAAATACGGAATCGAAACATTCTTGAAAATCGTATACTCAGTCAAGAAAAACAAGGTATATACCCTTTTTCTATTCCTCACTGTAAATCTACCACAGGGACAGGGATATGAAATTTTATTTAAACTATACATCAGTCAATCTTCAAAACAAATCGAGTACATTCAAAACTAAATAATATAATCAAATTATAAATTGTTTATTTTAGGAATATTTTCATCTTAAATCTTTTTTCTATGCTTGAAATCCTGTTTTAATTTTTAGGTCAAGTTAAAAGCTGTTTCTTATTGTAACAAAATAAATAAGAACTATTTTAACTTTGACAGAAGAGCTTTGAAGAATTGCTTAAAAAATATTAAAAAGATGGTCGTCATTTACAGGGGCGAATGAGTTGAAAAAATTCTATAGTTAAGGGGTAGAAAGAAAATTATCATGGAAGTGTTATATTATTTATTGAATCTTTTTTCAGACGATAAGGCTTGGTTTGGATTAGATGGTCGTGTTAAAATATTACCAAGTCCTGTTCAAATTCATCCCAACAAACCGTGGGTATCTGGACTTGATGACATTGATCCATCAATAGAAACTATCTACGTTAAAGCCTATCAAACTTCAGTTGATGAAAAATATCTGCAAGTAAGTGAGTCAGTCCATTTGTAAGAATTAGCCGAACTTCTTTTATCTCAAAAGATGTACTAGTATATATGTTACAGCTATGTAAATTGAAAATTTCTGTTCTGATTTGATTTGATGTTCTGCAAAGTGGAACTGTGATGTGTACATTTATTGTATATGAAAAAAGTAAACATTATTCGGTACTCCCGTAGTGTATGTACCAGATTAGGGAAATTTATAATTTTATTTTGATTCTTCTTATTTTAATTCCATCGCCTTCCAATGAAAATATCCCATAGGCTTCTGTCCCTTCACACAACTTGGTGTAATAGGCGAACAAAATTAGTTACCTCTATATTGGTACGCATACTTTTGGAGTGCCCATTAGTCTATATATAAATTCTGTAACTTATGCAAGTATGTTATCGTATTGTCTTTCTGAAAGACGCTGTGCTTATTCCTCAATTATGCTTTTGCGGCGGTGGATCCGGATGCATAATATATCGTAATACTGTAGCAAGAATGAAGATAACTATTTCAAGTTGCGCAAATATGTTTTTGTTACTGTGTAGCAAGGCTCTTGAATCACTCAGAATTATGCAAGTGTAATGCAAATTATTTTAGGGTTCACAAGAACATGAGCTACAGGTTGATCTCGGCACAGCTGTTTTTCATCACCATCCTCTCATGAGTAGAGAGCATGTACTTGCATCGAGTATAAGTGAAATGTATGATGCGTACATTCGTCATCGACATAAAAACTATGCGGTTTTTTATTATGAGAAATTGAGATCGTTACGGCTCGCACTGAAAACAATGAAAAGAAATGCTTCAGCTGCTGATGGGGAGGGTATGTATCTCATTGATTTACGAAATTAACTAGATATTTGGTAGGAAGTATTCACAATATGTCAAATAACATAAATTTTGGTGTGATATAAGGCATTTACAGTATGCAAGGTTCGAATTATATCACATGCATTTGATATGGAACTAAAGATGTGGTTGTTTTAGAGATTAAGGATGAAGAGTGCTAACTAATTCTTCATACATTTGAATGATCGTACCATCTGTGCAGTATGCACACGCTCGTCGGTTTTTATGATCATGATTCCTGAGCATTCCCACCTAATTTTTTTATGATTCTTATCAGATATCGCTATTCTTGGGGGTCAAGAACTGCGAATCCAAGATTACCTAACTGAAATTCGTCGTACCTGCCGACAACGCGATCTTGCTGAAGCATATGAAAGAGACTTGATGCGAAAAATAGTTGCTGAATGGAAGGAAATTAAGGCACTGAGAACGGCCCAAGGATTTAATAATTCCGGCATTAAATTAACTGTAAAAAAGCAAGAGGTAACTTTTAATTCTGCCTTATATTGCAACAAGATTTAATAACCTTACTTTGTTCCATTCCTGTATATTTCAGGATAATTTACTTCAACTCAAGTAATACAGAAATGTATGATTGTGGATCTTATTCTTGTAGAGGTTGTTTTAGTTATAAAGCTTGTTTCTCAAGTCTCACACCAACCATACTTTAAATACTTTTCATTTGATGTTTTATCTTTGCTTTGTCTACATAAGTGTAGTTTATGTTACCATGGAAAAGGCTCGGCTATGCGGTGTGGCCCATCGTGCTGAGCGTTAGGAATACGCTTGCCACTGCACCTCTGATTATCCTGCGTGGGTTCGCAGGTTCGAAGGATAGTTATGTGCGAGAGGATTGCTGGACTCCACGCCGCTGTCGGGTGGTTCAGCCCTGGCCAGTTACGGCTTCCTCCACTATCAAGTCCATGCTTTCGAAAATCAAATAATTGGCTTACTAATCCCATACCCGACATTGACTGGTAACCGGACGAGGGGCTGTGGTTCGCCATATGACTAAGCCATGTTATCGGCTTTCTTCTCCCTCTGGATAAATATGTAAATCCTATCCTATCCCAAAAAGCAAAAATCATATTTGTCTTATTCAAAATGGGCTTGTTTCAAGTTTCTGTTAACAAAAATATGTGAATAGAACAATATTTTAGCAGTTTACTGCTGTGCTCCCTATTGTCATTTATGTGACCATTGATTGAAAGAAATCTGGTGAATTCCATGATAATCCAATTTTCCAGGTTAATCAAGAGTCAGATAGACAGGCATGGATGCAAGAAATTGATGTACAAATTCAAGAATGCCAGGAGGAATTTAACTACACAGTTCAGTATCCTTATAGAAAGCTACTGACTGAATATCAAAGTAATTTACAAGTAGGTGTAATTTATGCATACATTGGTAGTTGTGTTGTAACTCCACATAGGGTCGCTAGTGGCATACATACGATTCTGAGATGAAACAATTATCAATATTTGCCTTGGCAAAACTAGGGCCAGAAAATTTTGTGAATTGGATAGAACATTATTTTGTCCTTTGTTAAGTAGCAGTGTAGTTCTTGATATAGTGCATCTATTTTCTTCTACATTTGTTGATGTTTTTAGATAATTGTTAGTTAATAGCTTAGTCAATTTTATTCCGATTTTCCTTATTTTAGTTCTACTAAGAGTTCGGGACCATTTGTGTTAGCCAAGTGAATATCCCCCCCTGCCCATAGGTTTCAATCCCTTTACACAACTTGATGCAAAATAAGCGAACGAAATTAGTTACCTCCATATTGGTACACACACTTCTGGAGCGCCGATTTTTCAACAATTTTCAGTTTTCCAAAATCTACATATATTGTGGGTAGAATGCTTTTGTATATATGTATAAGGATGAAATTACTTTTCCAGGATTGGAAAAAGACTAGAATAAAATTGAAAAGACAACAAAAAAGTGAATCTTCTGCAGATCTTGGAGTAAGTTCAACCTTAAAAATAGATCTCTGATTACAATTTTTTATGTTTTTATGTGAGTTTTGTTGAAATATTACGGTACTTATGTTCTACACAAAAGCCTATATATATATATAACTCATTTAGATGACAGAAGAAGAGTCTCTTATTGTTGGACCAAATCCTAAACCACTGAAGCCACTTCCACCTGCTAAATTTGATGAAAATGCAGTTCGTGAACAACTTATTAATCAAGCTTTACAGCATCGAAGAAACCCAGGTATTTTTTGTTACTGTATTAATTCGTAAAAATATTTTTAGTTCTTTTTTAGTTAACATCTTTATTGTACTGTACAAGTGAGTATAGAAAAGAAAATATCAAATATTTGATAATCTTGATAGGTTTTTTATTGGAAATGTCTTATTGGCGCTCCAGAAGTGTGTGAACCAATATGAATGTAACTAATTTTGTTTGCTTACTTTACATCAAGTTGTGTAAAGAGACTAAAACCTATGGGCAGGGGGTATATTCACTTGGCTAACAGAGACAATCCCCGAACTCGTAAGAGAACTAAAATAAGGAAAATCAGATTAAAATATTGCCTAACCCTAACCTGATAGACACACTACAGGAGTACCAACTTAATTTGTCCAATGCGGATCATCTATCTGTTTGTGTAACCTCATTTTCTCCAAATACTTTTAGGTGAACCTAAGATATCATTAGAAGTCACACACACAGGACCAATTACACCAAATGTACAACTTCCAGCAGGGGAGGCTACCAGGAGGATTGCTGTTCAAAATTCTAGATTGGTTGCTCGAGTAAAATTCAATGGCAGAGATGTTTGTACTTCAGAGGAAAAATCACTTACGTCTGATTTTCGAGTTCATTTTGGACAGATTTTCAAAATTTTAATATCACAATGGCCAGATTCTGTGAGGATTCAAATTTATGAATTAGGTCGATTGAGTGACACAATTCTAGATGAAATAAACTTGGCAATTCCAGATGGGTCGGTAAATACGGCTAACGTTCAACTATTTCCTGTTGATTTTTCTAACGATAAGGTTGTTATATACCGTAATCATGAAGGTGTTGGTAGCAGTACACCATTCACTCTTCGTTCTGATTCAAATGTGCCAGTATCACTTAAAACATGTGGACAGCTCTATGTTAGCATAGCTTGGAGTTTGGATGCCGATGGAAGAGTTTTGGCCCCAAAACTTATGAATCCACGAGGAAATGATGCTTTTGATGCTGCAGGAAGACCTCACCACGCATCTCAGATAGGTGCACAACAAAGTGATGGACTTGCTCAATATAACTTGCAAGATCCGGATTTAATGGCATTGTGGTCACAAGAAGGAAAGCTTGATCCAAATGATCCTGCCAATTTAGGAATGGTGACCTACACAAGTGCAAAAGAAGGTAATATAAGATAGAACAAAGGGATACTTATGCAGCACTTTAGTTATTTCTAAAATTCTTAATAGCATTTTGTTATAGCATAAACACAGCTAGCGATTCTATTGTAATTAAGTGCCCATACAAAGACAACATTTGCCTATTAAAGTTGCATTATTCTCATAGGCATGTCCGAAAAGAAGTATATATTTTTTTATTCAGTAAACTAGTTAAATTGGTGCTACCGTAGTATGTGAACCAAGATGGCGGACACCGGAACGTAGTATGTGTACTAGGTTAGGCCATAATTTCAGGTACAAATACTATGGGAGTCACTTGGCTAGTCCCCGAACTCGTAATAGAACTAAAATACGGAAAATTGGAATAAAAGCATGGCCGAACTCTAACCAGGTACACATACTAAATTCCGGGTCCGCCATCTTGGTTCACATACTTTGGGAGTACCAATTTAACTACAGTTTACAGAATGAAAAAATATACACCGTACTCCTTTTCGGACATGCCTATGAGAATGATGCAACTTTAATAGGCAAATGTTGTCTTTGTAATGTAAAAAAGATTTTTTAGCATGGGCACTTAATTACATTAGAATCGCTAGCTGTGTTTATGCTATATGATTTTATATTTTGAAACCAGGATTCACTTCAGCAATGGATTATTTTCGCCTCGATCAACTTCAACAGCAGTTTAATTTTGTTACTGATGAAGAAATGGGTCAGGCTCGTAGGTTAAGATTACTGGAGTATAGAGCAACAGGAATATCAGAATTTCGTAACTTGAGTATGGTGCCTGCTAATGAACATGAAATTCTGGATTCTGCTTTTACTGCATATGAACGACACAAACGGGAAAAAGATGCCTTAGGTGAAATGGGTGAACGAAAAGTTGCTGCTGGATCATTAAGTGCACATAGGTTAGTACATTAGTTTTAAAGTTTTCAAATAATTTTGATGTTTTTAGGGAAAAAATACAAAAATATTAGTTTGTATTTTGTATAGTTTTTCTAATATTGTTTAGTAGTATTGTAATGCTTATTTATAGAGGTATAATAAACCAATCCAACTGTGCGAATGAAGATCAGAAAAATAGATATCGAAAAGGTTGGCAACCACTGTATGATGATATCAATTAAAGATGTGTGGAATTTTTGTCTTCGAATTGTGTCTGCATATCAATTAGGCTTGTGCTGCTTTGATAATGACTAGCAACTTTTGGTTCACAACTTCAAGTTCTCATAACATCTTTGCTTACTGTTTTATCTGGGTTTCAGACTTGAAGTACTGAGATTTCGACAGAAAGTCAGAGATTCTGTGATGAGAAGATTTTATACTGCAAGACATTATCATACCCTACAGGTAAAATTTTTCTTGTTGTAAGATATTTTTTGTAGTATGAATAATATATATCATAGTCTCATTCAATGTTCCCTCTAATTTTTTGTAGTATGTGTGCACAGAAATTTTGGTGTGTGCGCACTTTTTTGGAAATGACTAATATTTGTGCAAAAACCAATGAAGAAATTTTGGTGTTCTAACCGAGTAATAAGTGGGCCAACAACAAATTTTCTCAACTTGCCAACCGAGCACATTGTTACATTACATCGAAATAAGTCTGTGCACAGTAAATCTATGCGTGTGCGCATAGAGGGAACCTTAGAGGGAACACTGGTCTCATTATATGTCAGCTTAAATGAATCTACTTCTATTGTCACGAAGTCTTTAACTGATAGATATGGCAGGACGTTAATCAATATATTTGACTTACTTTATTGAGCGAATATGTGAGGTGATGCTTATGAGTGGCAGTGCTAGTGCTAGAGTCATTAACTTAAATTGTGCCATCCTTCCTTCTTTTAGTATTTGGTAATTATCAGCCTAATTTTGTATTCAAGGGGGTATGGCAATGGAAATTTCAAGGTAGAATATACACTTGAAAATCTCATACTAAGTTCTTATTCCGAAACATGACTTATATATGTCAGTTTAAACATGAGGTCTATTATGTAACTTCTTTATTGTTCAGGACATGGTTCATGAAGACCAAGTACCAGACATAGGCACCCTTGGTTTGAAAATTATCAAAATAGCTGAACCACGGCGTCCCTTGAAGCCAGTCCGCAGTGAAAGAAAGAAAGCAACAACTCAAAATCTCACTGAAGGCTCTGTTTCTGTTTTAATAACTGTTGTTCGGGCATACAATTTACCTATCCGAGATAAAACTCCCGTTCCTGGCCTTGAAGGTAGTTTTTCTTTTCTAGTTTTTGACGCCAGCGTTTTTCTTTTTTCATTATACTTTTTGTAGATTGTTTTGCAAAAGTTGTCTCAAACAGGTGGTTAAAGTTAATTATCTCGATGCATCTCAAATACCTTCAGCTTTTAGTATAAATGGGATTCGTGTGGGAGGTTTGCTGGACTCCTCTCTGTTGTAGGGTGGTTCAGGTAACCACTGGCCGGTTACGCCTTCCCCCATCATAAAGTCCATGCATTTGAAACGAATAACTGGCCAACCATTTCCATGCCTGACAAAAACCGGTGATCTAACGATATACCATGGATTGTCGTATGATTAAGCTGCCTTATTGGCTTTTCTCACTTCCCAGGGATAAATGTGACATTCCTATTCTATCCATACTCTCATATCAACAAATAACATTTTACTTCAAAGTTGTGTCTGTTCTGAATAGGAATCTATTCTCACCCAATTTTTGTCTTATATTGCTATATTTTTTGTTAAGGATCTTTATCAAGAGCAGTTTTAGGCACTACTAATCTTCATCAACAGTCTCAAGATGAGCGTGAACCTTTCAAATTATCACCTTTTGTCTCTGTATCTTTTCAAAATAATGTGAAAGCAACAAACATTGCTGAGGGACCAAATCCTAGTTGGAATGAAGAAATTGAGGTATTTTATTTTTCTTTATAAAATCATTTTCTGTGAAAATCACTCAGCAGAAGTGGGAGTTTTCATACTAATTTGAATGTATGGTCAATTTTAGTTTTGTTTGAAATAGTTTGCCTTCTGTTTATATTTGCTTTTCATGTCACTTTATAGCTGCCGTTCTCAGCAACCAACAACGATTATACTCCAGAAAATTTGCAGACCATTGATGACACATTATTTATTAATATATTTGACAGGTAAATTAGATAAATTATTTTTTTGACAGTAATCAGTGCCCCAAAGTGTTTACTGCTTACCAATAGAATGGAATTTGCACCATAATATGATAAACTTAAGGTTGATGCCCCTTGTTATCATGTTTTTATCTATTTCACCATAAAATTAACATGCATCTAACAGCAGGTCAGTAGTTGGTTTTCACACAGTTTGTAAAAATTTTATCATAGAAGCTTTTTATGTACAAAGTTTTGAGTAAACTAATAAAAATATCATATTGCTCATCTATAACATGGATAGTTTTTCATTTTCAATTATTGAATTGAATAATCCAGAACCATAGATTTTTCTCTGGGATGGCTAAAATCGAATAATATAGGCTACTATTCCTAATACATTCGGAGATTTCACTTTCAAATATGGAATATTGTATATATATTCTAAATTGTATCATGTTCAACAAAGAAAACCTACACAAATTATTGTAAATTCATAAAAAATGAATTTACCGGTAGTAATTTTCAACTCCGCCTTCAAAATGATCTTCTCTTTTGTTAGTTATTCTACTGTATAGGCCAACAGCAATAAGTAGAATATGTATTTTAATAATCGTGTAATCGTCATATAACAGATGAATCTTGTTATAAATGGGGTTTTATATAGGCCTACTTCAAGTTGGCCCTGTACAAGAATACACTGTATAGCTTAATTTTATCGTCCTAATATGTAATATTTCTGAGATAAATTATTGCAAATTACTTTGATCATACTAGCTATTTACCTTCTCATATATCAACATCATGCTTTTGATACCAAATAATTTTCAGAGTTGTGCGGGATGCAAATGTAGACACAAGAGATCGTGATGATGTTGGGGAATCTTCAGGAGTGGCTACCGGAGTGGTTTCACATAGAGTCCAGAATCATTGGCTCGGCTCACTCAAAATTCCATTCACAACAATTTACCAACAGGGAAAAATTGAGGGCACATTCAAGTTGAATGTCCCGCAAGTTATGCTAGGGTATACTCCTGATAGAGCGGTAAGTCGAGTTTTAGTATGCTATATCTGTAACATGCCATTGTTTGTTATGTTTTTTTTTTTGAGAATGCACTTATGCACACTCTCTTGAAAATGAAGAAAACACATCACTGAGCAGAATCAGGGGCAACCATAAAAATGTCAAATTTTACTGAAACTCCACAAAATTAAAATCATTTATTACCTAGCCAGTGAAAAATTCAAATAAGTTTTCAGTTCAAAAGTTATTTTGAGTGTTTCAATAACAATTCTGCAACTTACTGCACGATAAATTAATTTCTATAGGCGTTTTTCTTGTACCAAGGACGATTATATTAACCAGTTTAACAAATAAAACATTTCAGGAAAGTAAAGCGGATGCAGGCGCACATCAGGTTATTTTAGTAAATTTCTGTATGTCCTCTTTCATAATCAGCAAACTATAATTTATCAACTATTAATTTTGTCTTTTCTCTTATGGACTGTATATGCATGTCTTTGTAATAATTTTTGTCTGCACTATTTTCTTCAAACTCTGATCCCTATTGTAGTATTAAATCCTTGTTTCTCGGACTCTTAACTTTGAACAAACCTATCTTTTTGCCTTCCTGCCCTTGGGATGCTTGAAAAATTGAATTTCTTTCTTTAAATTCAATCAAATTCCATACGCATTATGCAATAAGCAGAATGAGTGGTTGGAGAACGAGGCAATTGGTCACTAGAGTTATTTATTAAAATAACCACGGTAGTCAGCTACGTCTTACCCCCAACGGGGTTGAAATCGAAATAACCATATCCAAAGTTAATAATAAGTAGAACCACTTACTGCACATAAGGTTGAAACGAAGTAAATCTTTGCTTATGTTATAAACAAAGTACTGCAAGTATAGCCATGACATTCAAATATTTGTCCTAATATGTGTGCATGAAATTACCAACTTGAAAAACACAAAAGCAGACATTTATTCCGTACTGTAGCTTATTTAAAAAATTTGGTATTAGATGCCAGAGCATTTGTAAATTGTGCAAAAAACCGTGCAAAAACCTTGTAAAAACGAGCAAAGTTTGTGAATGCCTATTATTGCATGCTGAAGTAAGTACTTCGTTTGGAAATGGTTTCAGATGTACAGTTAGTCAGGTAGCATGCTTTAATCTATATTATATCTTCATGACTCCCTTGATTAATTTCAAATGTAATTGCATTCTGATTGAATCTTCAGGCTTCAAACATCAAATTTGTTGTAATTTCTGTGAAATTTGTTGGCCTATATTTAGTGTTGAAATCAGGCATTCTGTACATATTGTAATACTTTCTAGAATGGAATTCTTGATGATTCGCATGTTGTATATACAGGGCTGCCTTTGATATGAAATGAAACAATAAGATGACAAAAAACGAAATGTGACTGAAAAAATGTATTCATGCCAATGCGACCCGTGTCTAATCATACTTTGCACTAGAAACCATTTGCACCAAAAATAAGGACACATGTCAAAATAAGGAAGATTCTTAAAAATAAGGGCAAAAATATTTTCTAAAACAAAAAAACGATCAAAACAAGGACAAATCTTAGAAATAAGGACGTTATGGCAGCCCTGTGTATATAACAATTTGGTGGGTAATTTTCAGGGTACTTCAAATCATCATGAATATATCTTTACTTAAAATTGTTATTGAGTACTAGATTCCACAGATTTATCATCTTTTATACTCTGTCAGTACGAATGTACTGCACAAGACAAAATTTATTGAGACTCCTTGAAATAATGTTTATATTCTTCTCACTGAAGAATACGAATATAAAAATGTTAATTTTTTTAGAATTCATCTGCAAATGATCCATATGCACAAATGGAATCACAATTTCTACAACCAACAGATGGTTCATACATTGGCATATTTGTTACCCTTGAACCCCAACTTGGCAGACCTGAACCTGTACCACAGAAATTTGAAACTCAAGAGGATGAGCGTTTGATTTCAGAGTCATTGAAATTTGAAGAGGAATGCAAAAAGAAATTTCCAAAACGAAGAATAAAAACAACGGTCATTGATATTAAAGGAGAATCTGTCTTCATCACAAGGTATTTATATGAAAGTTCTATTATCATTAAATTACAATCTTTTGAATTTTAAAATGAAATATGTAGCAGTCACCATAGTGTTACAATTCAAACATTTTGTTTTGCAGACATTGAATCAGAAATAAGTTGCTATGAGCTTTAATAATTCCAATCCACAATCCAATTTTGTTTGCTTGGTATTTTGAGAATGTACACTTATTCTATCACAGTTGCCTGTTGACACATTTACAGACATACTTAAACCAAAATACATTCATATATTATAAAACTGATATGCAATGCACTCCTTATATTGTTCGGATATGATATGAATAATATTTTTATTTCAGATATGTGAAGCCGATTGCACCTCCACCTGAATTATTAGAGGGTACGAGTCAAAACTCTCTTGTTTGTGCTGAAAAATTAGCTCGATATGTCTCTCTCATTCCATTTGTATCTGACAATGTCATATATGCTGGGAAGTGTGATTTGTGGAGTACTTGCGATCAGGTGAATACTCATGTGTACTGAATATGCCAGGCTAATTGTGAATTGTTTTTTTTTGTCTTCGGTCTATCTATAAAATTGAAATATGGGTCACCTTTTGTTTATGAAAGTGTATTGCATTGCAATGTATTTTGATTTATGAATTTTCAGTTTTTCTTTTTTGACCATTGCTAGTCCTTGTCATTCAGCTTTTCTTCGAAAATGGGTATTTCCATTTCTGAGGAAATGATTGGCTTGGTGATTACCTTTGTATATACTTATATAACTTTGTTGAAGCAACAGAACTAAAACTAAAAAAAGTAGTTTTATCAATATATTAAAATACAATAATTTTACTCATCAACAGTTTCTTAACATGTTATGTGGAGATGAAGAGGAACATGCAATTCTATTGCTTAATTTTTTTCTACATATTGGAAAGCAAGCATATCTTGTTCTTGGTCGGGCTATTCCTGAAGGCGAAACTGCATATGTATTGACTCTAGAACAAAGCCAGGTATTTAATCGGTACTCTTGTAGTGTGTGTACTAGGATAGGGTTAGGCCATAATTTTATTCGGATTTTCCCTATTTTTGTTCTGTTACGAGTTCGGTGACTGTCTGTGTTAGCCAATGAATACAATAGTTACCTCCATATTGATAAACACACTTCTGGAGCGCCATTTAATCCTCTTTTTGAGGTATAAGATACCTCTCTTATTGATTTTGTTCTATTGCTGAACTCAAGTATGTGGAAAACTAACATTTGGAAAATTATTTACAGGAATATTTCTTATGGAATGCAAGTAATGGTCACCATTATAAAGCGACTGATTTTCTATGTCCATTACAAAATGTATTTGCTCTTGTCAATCAGGTTAGTATAATATTTTATGCTGAAGCAATGGAGTAATTGTCAGAATGTCATTTTTTTTAACCGGTCGAAGAGAATTTATTAAATGTCTGTATGATTCGGATAAAGTACAGTTGATCATGTTCACTCGATTATGTATTGGTGTTCGATCATTTGCCTGAAGTCACAGCATGTATAAAATTGGCATGTGAGCAAGGTTTAAACAGCTAAACAGTGAAAGTTCAGTAAAAGCAGCGCAGTTTATTGTTGTTACGGTAAATTAGTTTTTCAAAATATGACAACCAAATTTAGTAATCATAAATTTTCTAAACATGTCTACCTTGAAAAATGTTTTTGTAAGATTATTCCATTAAAACATACTTATTGAGTATTAGTAAACTTACACTTTAATGTTTCAGGATAATATTTGGTTCAACATGCAAGTTCATGACATTCCTGCTAGAGTTAATTTTAATACCAATCAAGGATGGAAACCTTTATTCAAATCTATCTCAGCAACACAGGGATTAACCTCAGTTCAGCCAGAGGTCATTGTGTATCCTGAAACAGAGTTATCTTATGTACAAAATTTGGAAGAAATGATTGAAAGGACTCTAAAAGAAGCCATGATGGATTGGAGACCTCGTCATGTCACTCGTTGGAATCGATCATGCTCTACAGCTCTACATCAAATTTTACGAAGTCTGGAAATAGACAGGTGTTTGTTTAGTTTATGACATTCCAATTTTTCTTATGTGAACATAATGGAAAACTATATGAATTCTATTAGTTTTAGTTAACACTGGTTGTCCTTGCAAAATGCATATTGACTCAAGATTGGGACTTGTTTTAAGAATTATGATATAGGACTTATATATATATATCTAATAAAGAGTGAAGTTTCTTCTGCAGCTTTCACTCATTCAGACTGCTGTGAAATCTAATTTCTTTTTATCAGGTGGAAGCTTGGTGGTGCTGATGATAGGCAAACACAGTCTAGAACCACCCTTCTTCAAGATGATCATGCCGAGCGTTTGACAAGGCTAATTGGTGATGCACGTTTTGTTGGATTTCCTATGGACATGCCATTCACTGACATAGATGCTGTTGTCAAAGCTGTCCGCAGTACTGAAGTTCACAAAATTCAGGACAACGATATAGAATTTGCTCTTGGTGTTTATATCCATCCTTACCCATCCTCTGTGCTATGTGTATGGGTTTATGTAGCTGCTATTAATGCATCCAGGTCGTTTTGAATATATTGTCATTTTGAATTCCACTTTGTTGTACAGACAAGTGAGACATTGGAGAAATAATATTTTCTGCATGTCCAATTTGCCCAGTTAATATTCTATAGATATAATCTTACATAGTGTAGCATCCTGACCGATATCTAAAGAAGGGTTTTATTCGGCTTACTCCTATTGCTGCTACAGGTTTTAAATTATTTTATGTAATTCCGTCTACGACTCGGTTTGCTAGTTCAAATCGATACAATATAAATAATATTACTATATACACTTTTCCTGTTTTTTTTTTCATTTTAGTCAATTTTTTATATTTTCTATCAAGTATTTTTAAGTTTCTAGCATGAAGCTTTCCGATTAATTATTTAGTAATAAATATATAATATATTTTATTGAACATGAGTCATGTGATTTTAGCCTCTAGTCATCGCAATTTGAAACAACTTCTTCTTGTACCATTTAATGCAATAATTCCTGAATTCGAAGTTCTTACTTAGACGAACAACGATAGTGAGTGGCATTAGTCAAAAGGGCGACAGAAGCGGTTGAAGAGGGCTGCAGTATTAGAGCCGCAACGACAACATTTGATGTGGATCGAATGACACTCAAGCGATACAACGATAAACAAAAATACGACCCGCTTGGTATAAGCGGATACAAGAATTGCAAGGTCAAGAATATGATATTCATTTCTGAAATGGAAGCCTACCTACACCCTACAGATCGCAAAAATCCAGTTTGCTCGTCAGAAGACAATGTTGAAAACGCGTCAGATTTACAGAGTGATCTCGATACTCGCACGAATCAAAAAGATAACAGAATTCAATCAGCAGCTGGCGTTAAGAGCAATACTGGCTTAACTAGAGCAGAGCCGACTAGCAACGCAGAGACTTCTTATGTGTCTCCAGGTGATATACTACCTTTACCAAAAGCAGGGCCAAGGAAGGTGAAAGCTTCTAATAGGAAAAAGCTAGCACGAAAATTTTGACAGTTAGAGATGAAATAGCAGCGAAATCCGTGGCTGGGCTAGAAAAAAATAGAGCAAAGAAAAACTACCGTGGGGCCAAAAAAATGCTCTTTGCAAACAAGGTAACAGTTAGTGTGAGAGTAGCACCATCCAGATGTAGATCCTCTTCGAGCGAAATGGAATCTGATGAGAATGTATTGTGCGATGATACTGATGGACTCAGAGGAAGAAGATCAAAATATTAATTATCGAAGGCGATTTTGTCATAGTCAATATTAGTGGAAAATCTAGAATTGTTCGCTACGTCGCAAGAGTTGATACATTCGAAGGAGTATTTCTCCGCCGGGTTTTAAGCGTAAATGACCGAACTATCTTTATTCTGAATGCCGAAGATGAAGCACTTAGATCGAAGAAAGACATGCAAGAAAATTAGTGAATTACCACCATTGGAACTTCACGTCGCACCCAGTTCACGTTCACGTGTGACCTCGATGAGTAGAATCTTTGATTTTCACATACTTTGTCATACGCTATTTCAGCCCATAGCCTAGATAAACGTTTCTTCTCGATTTATAGATGCTACCAAGGTGTAATAAGAATGGTTTAGGGGTATATTGAGTTTTCATTTTGTTTGACTGACAAAAATAAATAAGATTATAGATGTATTCTTCTGTTTAGGATTAGCTAATTTAAATCTGCCCAGTTGCTTTGCAGTTCAGATACTGAAGTATTCGCATCTCACATTTGTGAATGATACTGTCCCGATGTGCCGTTCTGCATGTAGCGGCTCAACTCTCATTGATGGTATGCACAACTCTCCTCAACATGCGGGAGACCTGTGACATCACTTTTTAAAAATGACATAACTCAGAAACAGGGTCGCTTGGATTAAAAGAGACGTAACTGTAATATAGCAGAGGTAATGACTCTTGGATGATATGAGCTTCCTCAACTTGCTACGAACGATTGGGGAGATATGAATATTATATGAAAAAAATGAATCATCTCTCCCGCATTATGACACGACACTTGAAATGCTCTTTCGGTCGTGAATCGAATACTTTACCTAACAGAAAAATTATTATACGTCGAAAAAGTAGGCTTTTTTCACAAGCAGACTGACAATTGCGAAGACTGTTACATGGAAATTCGCGGATTCCGACCCTCCCCCTTTTTTTTGGTTAATTATGACTGCGCCCTTTAGATCTTGAACAAAACATCTAGATCTAGCTATAAAACACCTGAAGTGACAGATCTGGTGATCGCATATTTATATGTTCCACATTGAACACATAACAAAGAGAAGACTAAAATGTAATTATTTATCGATCTCGATCGGTAAGTATTTGTCTGTTAGATACCGACGATATATATAAAAGCGAGGTTGAATCTGCATTAAATTTTGCATGTGCATTCATCATATCTCATAAAATTTTCGTCTGGACCGATTTTAAAAATTTACTCGTCGATTTGAAATGCCCAGCCCTATTCGCAATTATAAAAATAGCAAGATTCATCATCAACATAGTATTTTTCTTTGTCTGTATCATACTTTGCTTTCACGCATAAACTTTTTAAGATTTTTATGCGATTCCACCCACTCCACATTTAGTCAAACTTTGGCTATTCAATCAGGGTGGAAGCCTAGTACGCCATTATGTAGGAATCTCCTCTGTGTGCTTTTCCCCTTAAGGATCAGGATTACCTTTACTTCGTACAAAATCCAACCCATGTCCTACTGCAAACTACTTGTCTCATTCAACATATATACAAGAACTGTCATTGCAATAAAATATCCGCAGGAGATTTTACAACGATTTACACCAATTATTTAGGCGATTGAAGGCATTTTTCTTCCAGGCGCCAAATGCATTTATTTCCCTGTGCTTTGTATAAATCATAATTCAGTCCGCCTTTCCGTACTGCATACAACTTGGTCTGTTCTGCAAGGTGAGACATCAAATTATCATCAAAAACAGCTTTAACAGTGGATTGGGAAAGGGCAACTTCTAAAAGTGCGTGTAACATACAACCAGGGGAGTGTCTAGGTGGGGCCCCTTATGTGTAATTTAATTATAAAAATAATGATCACAACCAACAGTAAATAAAACAACTTTTACGAACATTTTTAGATTTTTCAACTTTTATATATAGCCGATATATTTATCGGCCGTTTACTGCCGCTATGATATGTCGGCAAACACACAACATCGGGCCGATATAACGGTTGAGGTCTAATCCTGAAGGAGTGTGACAATAAAGATTCATGCTTCCAGTCTCAACGTGAATCAAAATACCAAAGTATACAAGTCACAACTGTAGTTTGCAATTTTACAGGTACCTAATAATCTACCTCAGAGTGATTCAAGGTTGCTAGGTTGAAGTTTACTTACTTTTAATTTAATGAACAACGAGAGTTTACCGTTCTAATCAGACCATTATTATGTTGCATGGGTGGCGTTTTTTCAAAGAAGATATATGAAGCCTTCAGTTATTTAAAAATTAATTCCCTAAAATTAACGTTGTATTTTCCGCATCTCGCGTTTGATGTCACTTCAAATTATATTCTTTCGTGGCAGATATTACTTGAAATCAAACCAGACACTGCATGTGTGATAAGCAAGGAAATACGTTTCCGCCGTGTTTTCTTTATGTCATTTTTCTTGTGACAATCATTTTATTACGAATTGTTATATTTGATTAATTTAAGAACTTGCAGCGTGAGCAAGCTTAGTGTCATCGTCGAATAACCACCAAGTCCGTCTAAGTTGCTATTTCGGAACCTTGCTGAAAAAAACTGGATTGCGCGGCGCTAAGTCGACTCTGCGTTTCGTCACTACTGTCACATGGCCCACGCTTGAAAACAGAGGATTGTTTTTAATAAAATAAAGGCACGAAGCGTTAGAAAAAAAGGGCTTGAATCTGGGGATTCCAACCCCAGTTGAAAATATCTAAGAAATCTCAAAAACGCTCTGCTATTAGATACAAATATATATACGCTAAAATTGTTCTGTGGGCCGCACGGAATGTATCAGCATAACAGGGTTCGGACCACCCTGGTCTACCTTATTCAAAAACTCCCGACTTCGCTGACCACTAGATCGTTAAAATGCGATCGTGGAACCGCCACACAGTGCAAATAGTTCATTGGTCCAAATGTTGAAGAGAAAAGCATTTTTTTTAAAACAAAAATGCAGCAACAAGGAGAATACTAGAAAGAAAAAACAACAACAATGTTACAACACGACTCATAGGTCCATTTCGTGTCCGATAAATAAGTTTCATTGTTTATTTTCGATGAAGAAGGATAATATGATACTTGAAGAGGGAAAATAAGCGAACATTTTGAAGTTTGAGTCGTATGGTGAACAGATTCAGATAATTTATTTCTATCATGCAAGAATCAACACAAAAATTAAAGCACGAAAAATTGACGAACGTGTATAATGACAATCGTAATATTTAAAATAAACACCGATAAACTATATAAAATTATGGTTAATCCGGCGCTGCCCATAATAATAAGGACAGCCGCCCTAGGCAGCACCTTATAGGGCCAGTGGTGAGTTTGTTGATTAGTTTGATGATTTATTCAATAAAACAAACATTCCACTCTTACTTGACCTTTAATTGATTCATTCTCGTGTATACCAACATCTATAATTTGTGTATCCTTTGTATTATTTTTGAAGTTGGTATAAGGGGCATCATTATCAGAAACTCATCCCGGGTAGCAGAAAAGTTTGACACGCGCCTGCATGTAGACGCAATCCTTCCTCTCTGGCGCTTCCAAATTCCAGCATGTATATTTATCTAATGCCTTCAATACCCGTCCCGGTGAATGCAAGATACAAGACCCATTTCCTGATTTTCGATGAATTACTCAAATATTGTACGAAATTGAAAAATAGATGAATAATTATTTATTTTAGTTATTTATTTATTTTATTATTTTCGTTATAATTTGTTTTTAGTTTATCGCGATTTTCTAATTTAAAACATCTCTGTGGTTGTGTATGTGTGAGTGCGTAATGTTTCATGACATTGTTGTTATGTATTGTCTCTGGTGTGTGTGAATTATTAACTTTTAAGGTCACGAATCCTAGTTAAAATTTGCGTCGTCGCAAATCCTTGTGAAAATTTGCGTAAAATTTACCAGAACGAAATTTTTCCAAGTTAAAATGTTAGGTGAGTGAACACGTATCACTTCTTTTTGACAAAACCTCTCATCTTATATACAAAGGTTTTGTTTGCTCTACTGATTTCATAATCATTTTCCATTTATTTGTTTTTATCAATTACTTTATCGCCTATTATGCTGATAATGGAGTCAAAATAAACGTGTAGGTGTAGTTCCGGTTTTACACACTATCACAAAAATCAAGACTCCTCATACCGCGCATTTGTTTACATTGCCAGTGAGTTGCTTTGGAGATATTGTAAGCCAAACTTAGTGCTCTGGGTTTTAATTAAACAGCTAAAGTTGCACAAGTCACGACTAGCTGTCGTGGAATTGATAGGATTTATTTTTAGTTATGAGGGCAATCGGAATTGGTAATTCATAAATAAAACATAACAGGACATACCGGTAGGCCTGTAGGCCATTAATGTAGCCACATAAATGGCGATTTTCGCTGGGATTTGGCCATGTCAGCATTTTGGTAGACTATCCATTAACTCTCTCATTCAGTCATTGCAGTATTACTCAGAATAAGTAAAACTAGTCTATAACTCATCATTCAATTGTTGGTGGTGCCGTGAGTTAACCATGAATATAGACTCAGTGGGTAAAATAAGGCCACCAAGATCTGGCGAAGGTCAAGTGAGTTTGCTCATCACAGATAACAAACGTGTTCATGGCAAACAAGGAGGAGTATCACACAGGTAATAGGTGCTGGAAGGACATGAATTTTGGTCATAATGAAGTGTTGCTATTTTAAAATTATTAAAACAGAGGGAATAAAACAAACATTTTTTAAAAGATTGCACAGTATCACCACCAAAGTCTAATTATTTTCTTTTATTGCTGTTTAGCTACACATTATTAATTCAGAATTTCTTGAAATTTTTTAACACTTTTCTAATTTTGAAATCATAATGAATTTTCCACTCAATTACTGCTAGGCCTATTATCTTATTCATTTTTTGTTTTTAAGCTTCCATCTTCTTTACCATCCTGACTCTTCAAATCAAGATGTTTTTTCCAAGGCAGTTCAACCTTTACTTGATTTATTCATTGCTGGATTCAACACCTGCATTATTCTTTACGGAGAAAGTGGTAAAGTCTTTATTGCATGTTTGAAATTGATCATTTTTCTTGAGTCAATCGACATCTTTATACAAAATAATGTCTGAACATTTTCAGGTTCAGGAAAATCATATACAATGGCCGGTGAACAAAACTCTCAGCCAGGAATTGTTCCTCATGCAATTAATTACATTATGTCAGAACTACAAAACAAATCTATGGGACTGCGAGGTATTTAAAATTTGCAAAGACAGGTCATATCTGACATGGGCAAACTAGGGCCCGCGGGCCTAATCCGGCCCGGCCCGTTGGGTGATTCAATCCGGCCCGCCTGATGCTGCCACAACCAAACTAAAACCAAATTTTGAAGTTTGAGCTAAAACATAACTCAAGGAATTTGTTGGGATTGCGATTAAATTTAGGTTTGGCACGAGGCTTATTTGCTTTTGTAACACTGTATATTATATACTGTATATTGTTCATGAAATTTAACTTTTTACGTCACACTTACATGGCCCTCCAGTCTAGGTGGGCCCACCACTGGGTCATATATTTGAAATAGCTTAAATAATGTAAACACAAACATCAACTTTTTGCCAGGAAATTTTTTTTACTTACGTCATGCAATAAATTATTAGAAATTTAGAAATAGGCAAAGATTTACCAAAAACGAGTATTAAAACTCATGCTTGACTCAATAAGAAAAGAGGGAAAACTAAGTGTGATTGAATGTCTAATTATCTTCATATTTAGTCACCATTGATTTCTGAATAAGCACTAATGGTTCTACAACATCTTCTTGTTGCCCTTTTATCAAATTAATTACGGAAGTATATGCTATATCATGGATAAACTGAATAAATATCTATCTTTCATCTCATGAATAGAAGTATTTATTTGGAAGATTTTTTATATATAAAATTGTAATATTATTATCAATTCTTAACTCTAGATTCTGTTGAGAATCCTCAGTTCTCAGGTAGAGGAGATAGTGATGTATTCCGCCTTTTGATGTATCAATATGAAATATACAATGAAGTCATCACTGATTTGATGGCAACTAGAGGAGCAATTTCAGGCAAGAACATTTTGGTTTCCATTTCGATATAATAGTTAATCGACTAATACTTTATGTTGAAAGATTCATGGATTTGTGAATGGTTCTCGATCAAAAATTCTGGGAAACAATGATCTTTATATATTTCACTTGACATTTATATCATCTGATTACATTTCAGGTCGTGGACAGCATGCTATGGAATTACAACATTCAGCCGAAGAGGGGACTTACATTAAAAATCTTGAATATGAACGATGCAGAACACCGGCCGAAGGCTTATCGGGTAAAAAAATTTATCAAAATAAATTAAATTTTTAATTCGTTTAAAATAATTTTATTAATAAACTGTTTTGTTGACTTTGCAGCATTTTGGCAGTCCTGGCTTTCTCGAAATACCAATGTTGTTGATTTTGGACCCGTGAAAAATTTTAGCACTGTTGTATTTCAATTGGATTTGACAATGGTAATTACTATTTTGCAATTCATGAAATGATTGGAGAGTGTACATGAGAAATTTTAAAGATCTTCTCATATGTTCATTTTTATCACAGAAGTAATTTTAACTATGTAACAACATTTAGAATATGACCTGCAGTAATTATCACTATGTTATTTCGGTACTCCTGTAGTATACGAACCAAGATAGCAGACACTGGGATGTAGTATGTGTACCAGGTTAGGGGGAGTCCATAATTTTATTATATTACGAGTTCAGGAACTAGCCAAGTGAGTCCCGTAGTATTTGTACCTGAAATTATGGCCTAATCCTAACCTGGTACACATACTACGTTCCGGTTTCTGTCATCTTGGTTCACATACTACGGGAGTACCGTTAGTTCTATGAAAAAATCAAAAAATCAAAGTTAAAATCTTGTCATTTATACTATGATTAAGTTGTGTTAGTTTTCCAATAATATATCTTTAAAAGTCTGCAATTTTATTATTCACAGATGACAAATGACAACCCGCTGCCCAATAGATCAAAATTCACGGTGATTCGAATGCCAGGGATGGAAAAATTATCAGAGGATTTATCACGTACAAGACTGCGGGAGGGCCCGACTTTATCAAAATCAGTCATAGCATTCAATCAGTTGTCAGCTGATCTTGCTCGACAGCAGGAACCTGAGCGTGTCATTAATTATGGGTGAATATCCTGTTTGTATATAGTTTCGTGGTCCTTGTTCATGATTTTCTATTTGTGGAATATAGTCAAATAATTAGAATTCATAATAATAATATCGTCTAGTTCAATATACATATTCTTTTGTTGGGCAGTAAAATCTGATCATTCAAACTTGTGAAGTGTTATTGAAATATGTATTAATAAGGTAATATGTATGGGCTTCACTGCCCACATTCATGAATTTTTATATCTATTTATCTTTACTTGTTTTGTCTAGTGAATCAAAACTTACAAGTTTACTGGAGGATACACTTGGAGGAAATTGTAAAACTAGAGTAATTTGTTGCCTTCCTCCAACTAATTCAAATCCAGATGTGATGAGTGCTATTCTAACCGGTTGTGGTTTACTAACCGAAGTGAAAAATTATCCGATATTGAATGATAGCCTTGCTCAGGTTTGTACTTATGAATTCTAATATATCATATTGCTGGTGATTATAAGCGTCTTTATTTTTATGGTTCTCTAACGTCTTGGTTAAAATGAATCATTGTCAAGCAAGAGTGGGCAAGGTTTTTGGATCCAAAAATTTTGCCCACCTATTTTGGTAGGCCATGTGAGGTGTGACGTAAAAAAGTTTCATTTTTCAAACAATATTTACAGTGTTACAAAATCAAACGTGGAAAACAATAAACCTTGTGAGTCATGTGACGAAACCCAATTTTATCGCAATTTCAAAAAATTCCTTGAGTTATTTTTAGCTAAAACATCAAAATTTGGTTTTAGTTTGGTTGTCGCAGTATCAGACAGGCCATATTGAATTACCCAATGGGCCGGACTTTGCCCCCGGGCCATTGGTTGCCCATGTCAGCATCGGTGCATTTTTGTATATATGTATGTGTCATTAATATTCAAGCAAATGTTTACAGAATCTGATAACCCAGTACAGAACGAGAATTGATGCATCTTTACAACATGGTGGGTTTGACCTAGGAGGTGCAAGTGGAGGAGGAGGTGGAATCTTATCAAGAACTGAATTACAGGATCAGTTGCTGAAGATAACAACTGATAATGTATGTTTTTGTCTCAACCTTCACTATAATTCGTATGCAACTTGATTTTCTTTAACTTACAAGGGTTTTTCTACCAGTGAAGAAACTCTTTGTTCTATAAATATCACGGCTCGTTGAGATTACATCCAATTCATTATGAAAAGAAATGACATTTTAAAGAAATCATGTTTTTTAAAATATTGCTGATCGTTAAACAGTCCCATTTCAGAATCATATTTGAATTTGGGTTTTGATAAGGTTTGAAGTATTTCATTATCATTCATAATTTTGAGATCCAGCTAGCAGACAGCGCTTTTAAAAAGCCTTTTCAAAAAATAACAACACTTGTGTTTTGTTTCTGGGCCAAATGATCAAAACTTGATTGAACATTCTGAAATGTGAGCATTTTTAGTTTTATAGGCAAAAATTACTGTCCTTGAAGAGTTATTTAATTTTTTATTTATCGTACATATTATACATATTTTTTTTAGTTACCTTGTTATTTCAATTATTCATATGTTCAGACTCAATTAAGAGAACGAAATGATCGATTATTTCAACGTCTTGAACAAGTACAAGAAAAATTAACTGATCTTGCTAAGTCAAAATCGGAACTATCTACCAAACTCGTCGCAAGTGAGGAAGACAAACTGAAGGTAAAATATAATTAATAATATATTGATTTTTTGGTACTTCCGTATTATGTGTACCAGGTTAGGGTTAGGCCATAATTTTATTTCGATTTTTCTTATTTTAGTTTAATTACGAGTTTGGGGAATGTTTGTGTCAGCCAAGTGAATAACCCCATGCCCATAGGTTTCATTTGGCGTAATTGCAAGTATCTGATTACACTGATCAAAATCTTGATAAAATTTTTTATTTTCTCATTATTCACTGATTCTAAATATTATTCGGTGCTGAATTATTCAATTTCTACAATATTGGTATTGAAATTGTTTACTTTTCTGTCTTCCCCAAGTGTATTCTTCCCAATTATCATCTTTGGTATGCTTTTAATATTTAGCCTTGGTCCATATATACATAGGAGCGAAAGAAATTATTAATTTTTTTTAAGAATACCTTACACTACTTTTTGTCAGGTTTCTAAGGGATTAGTAGAACTGCAGCTTGAAAACAACAGATTATCTGAAGAATATGAAGCTGAGAATTTTGATTTGAAGAATAAGGTACAATATTATACAATCAATTTGTTTTTACATGGACTTGTATTACTTTCTGAATTTGAAGTACAAATAACGGTTTGTGAAAGCAAACTGTTGTGTTATAATATTATGATTCATAAAATTGGTGAAAAGTTGTCAGTAATCAAGCTATGCAAAAACATATTTGAGAATAATTAAATCACATGAAGTAAATCAATATAGATGAGTTGAATATAATTTTCAGATAAATATTTATACAATTTATATCCCATTTATATTGAACCTCATAATTACAGATCTTATCATTGGAAAATCAGCTCGTTGAGTTTGAACTACAAAGAAATAAATTTAGTCATGATCATGATGTCACTGCAAAACATACAAGACATTTGGAAGAAAGTCGAAAACAGATTGCAGATGAGTTTGTTCAGCTGAAAACAAAAACTCTCGAATTGCAGAAAGATCTTGAAAGACAGGTTGGTATTCTTTTAGGCAAAGTTTTGTAGTATATCGCAACTTTTATTGTAAGAAAAAGTATCGTGGATATTGTACGTCATGGAAATAATATATTGTCTAAGAGTATTTTATACATATTTAGTTATATGAAGGTTGGTTATTTCGAAAGGACTAGACGAGGCAATAAATGTCAATAACATAGTAAAGTTCAATTAGTCAGGGCTTAATTTTGTACTAAGCTCTCATTGAAAGATTAAAAAATAAACACAATGCCTTTTAACAAACAATAAAAATAAACCTTGTAACCGATCTGAAATATCAGTAATAAAACAAAAAATATCTCATTTTATATAGCAATAGTTTGAATTTTGTGCAATCTAAACATCTATATGTTTTATTGAAAGGTGAAACGCAATGATGAAATGAGAAATGAACTTGCCAAACTGATTGACACTGAAGCAGCATTACTGGATTTACGACATAATGTAGATAAACAGAGAGAAGTTGAGGATGCAGCTGTGAAAGAGTTGGAACGTGCAAAGAATGTACTTCGATCTGTCGATATTGATCCTGGGGCATTGTCAGCCAGAAAGCAAGGTCATGCAAACGGCGTTGCTGCTGAAGTAAGAGAAATGAGAGATTTGAGACATGATTGGAGAGTCAAACGTAATAACGACTCACTGGGAAATCCAAGATCACCGAATTCAGATGTAAGTTTTGATCAATTATCATTGAATTTTTGTTCAGACATTCATAGAAGGTAATGACCACTAAGTGCTGAGATTTCGAGAGAGGTGACCAATAATGCGGCAGTTAGCGCATCATGCTAAGCGATGGGAATATGCGTACCTCTGATTACCCTGCATGGTTTCGCAGTTTTAAATCCTATGGGGGATCATTTGGTGCTAGTGGATTGCTGAACTCCTCACTTCCTCACTACCATAGGGTGGTTCATGTAACCGAGGGCTGGTTACATCTACCTCGAGCATCATATGCTGTGATAGATAGTCTACTTGTTGTTCTCGTTCAGTGTCATATCAAGAATTTACACAATTTTCACCACATATTTGCAATTTTAAATTTTGTTTGTGGAATGACTATAAATTGAGTTATGATGTAATAATTTTTACTCAGCTTAGTGGATTACTTAACTTACTTACTTTTATGATTGAGTTTTTTAAATGAATAATTTTTCAAAATTAAAATATAATTGCAAACAACAAATGACAACTCAATAAGTCAGACTCTGCATTTAGTTTCGATTATGAAAATATGATAGAGAATATGCTAGGATTGGTTTTATAGAATATACTTCCAAAATCCAATATTTATAAGCTCAATATTTGCTCAATCAGCTTCTTGGAAATTACAAATTACTATCTATGGATGATGATGTTGTCAAAAATATGAAGTCAGCATATGATGAACAAACAAACAGACTTGAAAAAAGTCTCCTGCAATTGAGATCTCAATTAACTGCTGCGTATGAGACTGTTCGGGCTGCGAATAAAAAATGTGCAGAGCAATCTGCTGTAAGTCTTTTATACTGTTCTAATAGAATTATAGTTTTGTTGATTTCCATGTGAATAAGTACAGTAAATTTGCTAATGTTATGCAAAAAAACATTATTATTTTAAACAAGTAATATTAGTTTTATTAATTAGAATTGCCCAATGCCCAACATAGTGTGGAGGTTCATACTATGTAATATGCTTTGTTAAATTTATTTTGAATGGAATTCCAATATACAATATTGTACATGCCCATTGGTATTTATGTGGGCAGAGAAAGTAATACACTATGAAGCTTTTGAAAAAACTGTTAGTCAAAGTCAAAATATAGGTGTAGCATGTGGTAAAATGATAATCAAGATTAATCAAGTTGTTGATTAGGAATTGAACAATGAAATCCTTAATATCTCTCACACTGTTTCAGCTTCAAATTTTAATTCTATGAGACAAATGAATGCAAATCAATATAAATAGATAAATCAAATATTTAAAGACCTTTCTGAGCAGACAGTTGGTTTTATCGATTTGGAAGGCGATTCGTCGAATGTGGGCAAACTATACCCTTTGTTATTTTACAGTTTAAGGGCTGGTTTTGACAAACAATGGAAAAAGGTCACGGTCCGATGGTTCAAACAAGATTCTATTTATTTAACTCTTTATGACTCATAGCAAAGCCTTTTCATAACATACATCAGGGCTACTCAACTGTTTTTACAGAAGATCCGCATACAAAACTTCAAAATGATTTTGATCCGGTCTCTCCAGAAATTATATCTCGGCATCTTTAATCGCGCACTTCCTTGACTGGCTAATGATTACTATCTAATCTTGATTATTATTATCTTGTTTATTATGGTGTTACAGTTCTTTACATATATATTCAAAACTATAAGAGTCATTTTATAAAAGTGGGGTTAATGATCCAAAATAAAGAAATAGGTGCAATTCGAATCAAATACTCGAAACGTCCGGATTCAGACTGCGGTCCGTCAGTTGAGTAGCCCTGACATATAACGAATATAACGACAGTGTATAACAGTATAATATATTCGATTGATCAGGCCGTCACTGTTGCCCAAGATGGATATAAAAAGGCAAAAGATGAAAATATTGAACTCCAACAAAAGATTAAAGAATCAAATCAAGAATATAGAAAGAGAATGTGGAAATATGTTCAAGATATTGCGGTATTGTATATTTTATAGATCTCTAAACCTTACAAACAAAACTATTTTCTCCATTCCGAACGACACGGGTGAAATGTAATCCTGCGTTAATTTAATATTAATTTATCATTAATTTCTCTTTTTTTTCTTCTTGAAATACAGGAGTTTATGAGTGATGATAAGCCTGATAATGACTCAAGAAGGAAGGATACAATTAAGAAATATATTGATGGAATGATGAAGGTTATTTAGACATTTTGTTTTGAAAGAATAAACTGAAAAATTTAATATTAAAGCAATGTTGATCAGGCAAAATATTAATTGTTTCTCTTATTGGAAACTCTTGTTTGACTTTATATCCTCCTGATAAATGCACATATCGAACATTTCATTTCTCATAAGTTTGTTCAAAGTTTTGTGATCGAAGTTTAATTTACCTCTCAATGCATAATTTCAAGTATCAGGCAACATAGCACCAAATGAGTATTCATGATTTCTTAATTGACATTAGTCATTTGGTCTGTTCAGGATATGAAATCTGCTTTTCGTTCAAGAGAAGAACAGTTGAGTAATACTGCACGAAATAACAGAAAATTGGCAAAAAATATGCTGCAACGACATGAACGGTTATTAATTTCATACAGGTAATACAAGCTAAGATTACTCGCAGTTACCTTCAATATCAATCACCTTGTTAAATGATATTTCTATATTAGGAAAGTAATACAAGAACAATTTTCTGTAAGAAATTCTTCATCTCAAAAATTTTGTAAAAATTGACACTTGCAGGATTTATTACAATATAGGATTTCATGCCACTTGATTTAAAAAAAAAACTGACTTCCCAAACATAAAAAGTTTGTTAGTTAGTTTTCATATCTGACGAGGTGAAATTTGTTTTGTAAAAAATGTATTGTACTTTATTTCACTATTAGGTATATTGATAAAGTAACGCAGCACCAAGTATATTTAAACAAATATCCATTTGTAGATGTTCTTCATCCCATACCGATTACTCAATCAGATTCAGAAGTAACTCATTATTCAATTATGATATTTTTCAACAAATTGAGGTAATGATAAAAAGTATTTATTAAAAAGGAAAGTTTATTTTTAACTACAGAGCAATTCGTGCACAGCTTGAATCAATTCAAATTGCAACAACAAAACAAGGAGAAGAGACAGATGCAAGATCTTCTCAAATATTTCCAGTTGTTCAGTATCCAATTGATTTGGGACCAGATGATTCAGATTTATCAGTAGATGAAAAAGAACTTCAAACGGCGTTGTCAGTTGAACTGAATAATCTTAGACAAGCAATGAAACAAACAAAAAATGAATTGAAAATCACAAAAAATGAGTTGAATGCATTACAACAAAAAGACAAACTTCGGTATGTTCAAATGATTTCTTTTTTTGCGAGATTAACTACTTATCCTTCTTCTATGCTTTCGTGCCGGTGGATCCGTATGCATATAATGCAAGGATGCTGTAAAGATGCAAGAGTAAAGATAACTATCCTAAGTGGTTCAAGAATAAATTTGTCCATAGTAAGTTTAAGAAGATTGTTTTCTAATTCTAATTTATGTATAATCTTCCAGTTATCATTATTATTGGAATATGCAATCAATGGAAGCACTGAGCTCATTGCCATGAAATGTAATAACAAAGCTGCATAGTATATCATATATATCACATTCTATTGCAAATTTTTTTTCTGCTTAGCGAATTATCACATCTCCTCAGTGAATTAAAATGACATTCAATTCCAGGTCACCACACACATTAGGAAAGCAATATCCAAAGATTCCAAATATTTCTGATGCTTACAAAAATGTGCAGGAATACACAAAAATATCTCAGGTTCGTTTTCCATTTAATTTTAGTAATTTTGTTCGGCAGTAGATGAGTAAGAAATTCTATGTGCTTATCACATAAGAGTGGATCCTCAAAAGATTATCAAATTTTGAAATAAAAATTAAATGCTAGCATATATATTTATAAAGACAATCTCATACTTTTCTAAATATTTTTCCACATGAGCATATTGAGAAAATACTGATCATTTTAAAATGGCATTGCTGCTAAATCGGATATTCCATTCTTTCCATTGCTTATATAGAAATATATTGATGCACCACATTACTGTTAGTTTTTTTTATTCATTTTAATAAGTAGGTCTATGTCTTTTCAGGCTGAACTAGAAAAAGAAAGAGCTGAACTTTTGACGAGGGCTACCGTTGCTGAGCAGCAAATAGCTGAACAGCAGGAATACATCAGCTCACATTTGGCAAGGTATACATCATGGAGAAGCACCTTTTTTTTTGTATGATACAATGCTAGCTTCAATCTTTAAATACCAGTTTTCTAATATTATTTATCACAGAAACATGATATTCAGGCTCAAACTATGTTCTATGGCACGTGCAAAATGGATGTTAAGTCTACTGAGTTGACACATATAATTACTCTGTTAGATACCCAACACAGTATCAGCAATTTTGTACTATTGTTCATGATAATATTTGACAGGATTCATATAACCACTAATCAGTTGATTAAGCTCCATCAGTTGTTCCGTGGTATAGGGGCGAATCTTAGTTTCAACGGAACCCCATCCTGAGACTAAGAAGGACAATGTTTCATTTACAAAACAAAAACGCAAATGACATTAATGTGATGAATGCCGTTGCCTTTCACTGCACAATTTATTAATTCTTGGAGAAATTTATGACAAGCAAACTCATAGGTCTGTCTCTACGGCAAGTTTCATCCTGTATTTCGTCATCATATTGGTAATAGCTGTAAATGCTTCCGCACACATGTAGGTCGATGCAAAAGGCATTAAAAGTTTAATTGCCTTTTCTGACAGCAATGGCTTTTTGATTGAAATCAATCATAAAGATCGATCAGACACTTCATATCGTTGCGAACCCCTGTGCAGTCATCACGGTCATCATTTGTTACCAAAATGCTCAAGGGTCATCAAATTATTATTTTTTTTTTTTAGATATAAACAAGAAATTCTGCGTTTAAGAAAAATCTTGTCAGATAAAGGGATCAATGTTGGTGGTCGTATCAGTCCTGATCCCCTTTATAGCCAAAGATTCGGGGGTAGGACTTTGGATCCGTATCATCCACATAAAATTTGATTTATAAATACGTTCTACTAGAGAACTGTAGAACCGGTATTATCATTATGCTTACTTGAAAATAGTTTGGAATTAGATATAGACTGAACATGCAGAGAAGAAATTGGAAATCATGGAAATTATTATGGAAATGCCAGCTCATCCCAATCTCTTTTAAATAACCAAGTCAATTATTTGACACGTCGTGCTTATCCTTCAATGCTACTCACTATTTCGTTATCTTGAGGTCAAGTATATGACATTATTAATACAATATTGGTCTCTAATTTGCAATATTTTGCAAACAGGATACAATGGCCGTCCTTTCTGTTGCCCATAATTCAGAGTTCTTAAGTATTTTTATGCAATAATCATTAATTTACCTAGTACACATGTACAATTTACCTATTTCTTCAAAAATGCAGTATCCCATGTTAAAGTAGCAAAACTAACCAAATGTGTCTTCATTTATTCTATTTTTGTAGAATTTATTTTTAGTAGAAAAATGCAATAATGTAAAATCGTAATTTTTTTATTAATAAATATATTTCGTAGGAGATATATCACTTCCCGAAACTTTTAGCTTTAGCAAAGCTGTGAGGCTTTCCTATATGCACAGATGAGGTATTGAGATGGTAATTATCAACTGCCAGTTCTTAAAATTTATTCGCCTTTCATTTAAATGACCTTAAATGTGATATTATACATTCCTTAATTGGCAGGAAACAGATATTGAATGGGTTTGTGCTTGGTTGAAGGATGCCTCTAACGCAAAGATGTTTTTTCATGGTACATTATAAGATCAACTTCTCAAAAAATATCATTTTGATTAAACCCCACAGATGAGGCTTGTGCACACTTCAATATTACTTCTTTTGATAATTTTGGGCGGTAAATATCTACTCTGCGCGATGAGTCTACTAAACAATTTCACTGCCCATAATTCAAAATCGAATATTTATGATGTGTATGCATATGGCATTGACAATGGCTGTATATGGACATTCACCAAATAGCTGTAAATTTTTTTATCACCTCTGCATGTATATTTTTAGCACTATTTGATTAACACATTACCAACTTCACTCGAGACAGCTAAAAGCAGTAATTGAGGGGGGGGGGATTAGGGCGTAATCATGAATCGAATTTGTGCGATGAACAGCAAGCTATGACACAAATACATGACTCCCCTTGGCAGTAGACCCTAAACTTTTTTAAGCGAGACCAAACTTGAGATTTATGAATACTCGCGATCTAATCTCCAACATGGCAAAGATGTATTTTTAATCTTAGTACTCTTTGACTCAAATACAGACTATGATTTGTTAAAAACAGTCCATTGACTCATCGTGATTGATGAAACTGAAATTTCCCCTATTAAATCTACTACAATACACAGGTCTATTTTACGCAGCGTAAAAACAAAGCATCAGTTTCAAGCAAGTTTCGTACAAGCAAGGATAAAGTTGCAATGAAGCGAGAACGATCACGTTGTGATGGTGATCATGATATTATTATAGGTCTATCGCCACACAAGGACACCCTTATCTAATTTTTCAATTTTAAAAATTATTAATAAAAGATATTCAATATGGGCTCACCTTGTAGTGTAGCCTACATTAGAAATACGCTTGCCACCGCACCTCTGATTACCCTGAGTGGGTTCGAAGGAATGTCGGACTCTTCGCAACTGTAGAGTGGTTCACATTGTCGATTACCACTTACGATTGTTCAGGCATCTTAAAACAACTAACTGGCTAAATAATCGGATACTTGAAATGGGCTGGTAAAAGGACAAGAGGCTGTGATTCTCCATATAATTAGTTTGGCTTTTCAAACCCTTTGTATAAATATGGAAATCCTATCTTATATCCAAACCTAATGTGGCCAATGCCAAAATTAATGATCTGATGTTGTTCAAATCAAATACCCGAAAAGTACGAATTGGACCACAGTTCACCAGTTGAGTGGCCCTGTTGTATAGAACAACAAATTTAGTAATAGCATATCAAATATTTCTAAAAAAAATTCTGGTCTTTGTTCAAAATTTTTCCATCAGGTACTAATACATTGTGACACCTTCTATACCAGGGATGGCGAACCACTGACCCGCGTCGTTTTATTCGTGACCCACCAAGGCACGAATGAAATGAAAAAATGAATTTATATTTCCGGGCCGGTATGATAATTTTCAAAACCCCTAATCTTGGACGCATGTCTGCACCGCTGTGTACCGATATTCAGCTATTGGCTCTGACATCGTTTATGATATAACAATGCAATTGATCTGGTAATTTTTCGCAACGTTTTTCGCAATTTTTCGTCTCTTTTGGAAGTGCACCTGCATGCTTTTTTAGGGGTAATACGAGAACTAGATGCTACTTTGCATTTTATTAGTTTTTCATCCACAATGCCGCTGTAAAAACAAAATATTGCAGATTTGAAATAAAAACCTAGAAATCCGAAATACCAATGGGGCACCAATGTAAAAGTGCCTTAATGTGGTTGGAAGCAGATCGAGAAATATAACACTCTCATTCATGACTTGTTGAATTTAATTGAGAGTTTTTTCTTAGTTTTGCTTTTTTTATCATGACTGGAACCATTGCAGCATTGCAGCAACGATATTCTCGTTGGAAGGTTGATTCCTCTCTTGAAACAATTGTTTTACATGCGTACCATGTTGTTTATCTTCTGAAATTCATTCGTACATGTAAGGCTGGCTCCTTGCTGATTCGAACAATTGTTATGTGTCCAAATCTACATTGAGTATAGTAGTCCAATAGCCAAAATTGTTTTTTTTAATTTGTAGGTCTTACTCCTCACTTTCAAATCTCATCATTTAAAAATTGATTTCACGGAAAAAAAAATTAATTACTTTTATTTACTTCATTTTTTGTTTTGTTTGTTTTTTCAAATTTTGTGTCGTGAACTTCAACCATTTTTAATAATCATATTTTACTGTGAATTTATCAGCGTAAACTTGGAGGGGGCTGACTTCGATGACCGCATGGTCGTATCGCTCCTTCCAGTCTATACCGAAAAAAGCGTACTTTTTTATAGCCATTATTTATTTATTATTATGACTGTTTTTTTCTGGTTGACGAAATAAATCTCTCTCTCTCTCTCTATTATATTACGCAAAGTATAATGATTGCTCTTGGATTAACAGTTGTAAGTAACATGTGACCTAAGTTAATAAAACTGTATAAATAACTTTTTTACAAAGTTTGTCCAAGTCATCAAGCGAAGTCCAATTCCATAGAGCCGAGCTAAAAATAAAGGTTTTCACGCCAGAAACGGTGCTAGAGATATTTATCAAATCTCCACAAAGGGAAAAATACAGGATAGTACTCTTATCAAGTCACTCTGATTTCCATAGGCCCGATGAAAACGTAACTCAAATTTTGAATCAAATATAGAGTGGTGGTTTATATTTCATACTAAGAACGTTCTCAATAGTCACGTTCCCCAATGAATTCCTATATTACTCTTGAAACTTGTATGGTATAGGCCCTATTGTATTTTTTTTCGTACTCCTGTAGTATGCGAATCGCGAACCAAATGGTGGACACGGTAACATAGTATGTGTACCAGGTTATAGGGTTACGCCATAATTTCAGGTACAAATACTACAGGAGGTATGGCCCAATCCTTACCTGGTACACATACTACGTTCTGGTTTCTGCCATGTTGGTTCGCATACTACAAGAGTGCCTTTTTTTTTAATTGGATGAACTTTTTTATTTATGTGTGTGTCACTGTATGTGCAAATTGACTCATAGGTATTCAGACATGGAATATTGTTTATGCTGTTCAGTGACTATGGGCTTGCCATTTAGTGAATAATTCACAGAGTGGAATGGTTTTTTTAAAATAGAAGCAATAAAAAACAAAAGTAAATGGCTTCTTATAAGAATCATTTGTCTTCATCCACCAGATGTTTAAAAAAAATAGAACCATTGAGCCCAGCTACAATAATTCAGTAAAACAGTTCAGGCATAGTTTATGAATAAAAAATTATATCATTTTCAATCAATTTGAAAAATTTATGCAACATGTTTCTACTTTTTGTTCATTTGTTTTAATGACTGTAAGAAACCGTGAATTTATTCAAGCTTTTTTGTCTGAATAATATGTATTTTAGAATGTCTTCGACTCTTCATCAATGTTTTCAGTATTTGAATAACCGTTTTGCTAACTGCTAAAATGCTAGTAGTTTTAAATTCCTTGTATCAGGATCCAATTTCTTTATATACTTCAATATATGGTTTTCTTGATAGTATCTCTCAAAACTGTAATACTATCTATTTCATAGGTTCTCAAATTGCTCCATATGTCGGAGAAACTGTCCGAAGGAGAATAACAGCATTAATAAAATTCGACAACAGTAGCGTCGAAATGTGGCAACAAGGCAACAATTCAAAGATGGCATTATCTATATTCTATACCAACCTACGGCCCGCGGGCCGGATCAGGCCCGCGGAGCATTATAATCCGGCCCGCGACGCTCCACTAAATTATAGTAACAAAACATCCGTTTTGACGAATATATTTTTTAGACGAAATTATATTATAACCTAACATTTATAAATTTCACAATTACTCGTTTAATGAGCATATAATTTAATTATAATTAAGCAAATGGCAACAAAACGCAGAAAAGTTGATGCTAAGTGCAAAGGGTTCAATGGCGCTGAAAATATTCAAATGGAATTTTATGAGATGCAATAAGGAAATAAATCTATATTTTATTCGAGAGATGTATCACTGTTTGATTTTTATTATAAAAAGTACCATCCGTTCGGTTTTTCAACTTTCTAAAAATATGTGCGGCCCGCCAATGACTTGCAACCTTAATTTTGGCCCGCGAGCGACAAAAGGTTGCCGACCCCTGTTCTATAGCATTGGTTCTTAAACTGGGGTTCCAGTATGAACTGTCTATTTCTATACTATATATTTGACTATAGTCACTTTGATTATTTCATTCCCGTTCCCCATTTAATTAACGCCGCTTGCGTGCTTTTCTACTGTTGGTATAAATTCTCGATAAATCTAACGTGGATGACCAGTGGACCGTGGATGATCTATTCGCTTTCTCGCGAATGTAAACCAGTCCTATCCCGATGTCGCTAAGATGGCACTAAAAGTGCTCATTCCATTTGCAAAAACTTACGATTGTAAGGTAGCTTTTTTACGTTACTCCCTATTAAAACAAAATGTTGAAACAGAATGGACGTGAGACACGATATGGGAGTTGCATTATCCAAAACAGAACCCAAGATGGAAAAGATAGTGAGAACCAATTAGGTGCACCCATCTCATTGAACTGTTTGAATGTCATTCAATGGATGAATGCTTGATATACCGCGTTGCTATTTGCTTCCATTTCTTTAATGGACTGCGACTCTTCAGAAAAATTGCAAGGGGACCGTTTTGAATAATTTTTCAAAGATTTTAGAACCACTGATTATAGGTTCCAATGGATAATTAATTATAAATTTATAATAGTTCAACTTCTTCACGGGATCCGTGGTTAGGAATCTTTGATCTATTGATTCTATTCAATACTACAAAATATGGCAGACTAAAACGGGACAAATAGGCTCTATTCATTCCGACTATTGTATTTAGAGCCGTGCTTTTAAGTATCTTTTCAGGATTATCTCATCTGACATAAATGTTTCTGTAACCTTAGTTATGTTCATCCAGCATTGTGGTGCTTAGCATATCACTTCTTTGTCTAACCAATGTTTTTTTATTCAGTCAGCAGTGCAAACTGGGCAAGGAAAACAAGAGACAATGGTGAGAGACCCAAAGAAGCATGAAACGCATGTGCTGTAATGTGACAAACAGTTTGCTATTCATATACGCATGGAATTCGGTCAGAAGTCTGGGATTGAATGATATACTACAGATGAGACAGCTACTGACTTAAAAACGAGACTAGCTTAGCAAATAATGAACTATTTTACCAGGAGTCATATATAAACGGAGTTTCTACCCGTGATGGAAAGAATTATAAACGTGATGCTGCATTACAAGTTAGCGATAAAGTTTGATTGGTCTGCATAGTGACTCGCTTGAAGATTTGGTGAATAGTGCATCTTGGTATTGATGTTAGGCCGGGTTCCTGTCTTGCCAGTCCTGAGATGTTGGATGAAAATGGTTGATGTCACAGAGCGATCAGTCGTGATTAGGCTGTCAAATCGGATTTGTGTTACAATTCGAATAGCAGTGAAATAGAATAAACATGTGTTGTGGAATGTAGAAAAAATGCAAGGCGTGATTTTTTCGGGATGTTTGAACACCCAAGGCTTGGACATCATGCGAGTTCGATTTGGCTATCTTGTTTTGCTGTTTTTGAAAACATTTTACGTCATCGGTATTTAACACTAGATGCAGCTTTGAACAAAAGCTTGTGCTATTGGAGTTGGCCTCTTGATTAACTAATTCTTTTAATTAATGTCTCAAGTTTAATATGCCTTTATGGTAAAATGTGCAGAACTTACACTAAATACTGCTCTGTAATCAATGTGATGATTATTATTGTTCAGCCTAAAAAAAAAGCCATTGTTAAAGATACTTTCTATCTTTTTAATTATTGTTGAATCTGTGATAATCCGTTTGCCTGGGTTTTTTTCTCTCTATGTATTCGAGACCGGTACTATTTTAAATGATTGTAAAAACTAATCTTGATGAATGTTTTGATTCTCAGGACTTGTCCACATTCAAAGGTACATGTGACCTAATGACACCACAATTTGTATAATTACCTTTAGAATAAAATTGCTGACTCGTACATATACATTTTATTTCTATACATTAAACCGTAAATATCTCCGTTAGACCGATTAGACCAATAAGCATATATACATGCTCATTGGTCTGAGTGACAAAAGTGTCTTAGTGGTCGCTATACCTTCATTGTTATGTCGCTCTTTATATCTTGCAGACGAGCCTATGTTACACAAAGTAAATATAACAAGGATGCTCGGGGAAACTTCCAGCCGCAAATTTTTCCCGGGGCCCAAACCCGAAAATTTAATAAGTGCGCCGTGGTCGTTAGAGCGAAGAGAGTGGAGAGCGCGATCTTCAATGTTTCGAGACCGTCTCGATCGTGCGGTTACAGAGTTCTGGAGTTACCGGTACTGAGTTATAGTTAATTGGAGCTAAAACTGTAAAACAAGCAATACTTATACCGTACTACTGCAAGCTGTACTGGTACCTGGTGTTATTTTTACATTTGCACAGTCTATCTGGAATCCGGCTAAACGCCTATATCGCACAGTTCCTCGAGCATCTCTGCCTCTGACAGTCTGGAATGTTTCGTTGGCAGGTTGGGGATACCTACAGACCTACCCTGTGCTGCTGTGCCTGCTGCAGACCTGCACCAAAAAGGTTGAGAACTAGGCCTACTGATGGCAGGATGTAACGTTAGATCTAGATGCTTAATCAGTGGATAGCCTACCAGTACGGTACGGTAACTGTTGGATTGCCTCGATTAACTTTCTAAGCTGGGCTACTCGCATGTCGCATCTAATACGTATGTCAGTAGACTACCGCTATGTAATACCAGAATACTGTAATACAGTAACAATACCACATAGGCTATTTGTATTTGCAATGTGCCTGTCCAAAGTCAGTGCTGCAGTAAGTGCATTTATATCTCAATACTGCAATACAGCAATACAGCCCAGTCTGGATTTCATGGCCTTTTCGAACGAGAAATCGGGCGTGCAATCAGAAATTCCCGCGTGCAAATAAGAATTTCTGGCGTGCAATTATAGCTCACGGCGTGCAAAACAACTGCGCCCGCTAAACTGATTTCGAACTAAGATACCTCTCAATACATCCGCGTAAAAATAAGTTGGATCATAGCAAAAATGGACGTTTGACCTTTGACCCCCAAAAACATCATTTCTATATTTTGTCACTAATTTTGAGAGTGTTTGTGCGACTTTAGATACCGGTACTGTTCAGTACATCCGTGTAAAATTATTGTATTAAAAATACGCTGAATCAGAGCCATAACTGGCCAGCGTCGGTGAGGAGGCGATTTTTCTCACGGGATTCCTATCATTCAACACGATATGGTGATTTTTGCTTCGCATTTTTCGATCAGGCCAAATCTTGCAAGCAAGTATTAGTCGACAATTGTAAAGTTATAATTTTTTGGCATCTTTATATTACTAGATTATTGATTTAAAAACTATTTAAACCGATTTACATTGGTGAGCAATTGCAAATTTTCGGCGTGCAAAATTGAATTCGCTCGCGTGCATTTTTGTGGAGCGCTAGCGCCCTCGGGCGTGCATCTGCCATGGAATCCAGTCTGGAATACAGCAATAACTTATCTCAGTATCTTCAAATCTCTGAATCCAGATGACTAGATGATGTTGTCAAAGCTTTGTTATAGCAGTAACGGTATATCTGTATATTGAAATGAAAGCAATGAAGATTCACCAAATTTATTACGTTCCGTTGTTATTATTATCATAATGTTTCTCATTATTCAGTTATTACTGCAGTACTGTATGATTATCGTTATACATAGGTAGTTTCTTGTTTTATTTTAAAGGCTTTCCCCCGGTAGAATTTTTTGTAATTTTTTGGATAATTGGATAAATAATGTAATAAGTCGATTTCATGGTGTACAAAGTATTAGAAGTGCCGAAATCAGGCTTCAAAGCCATCAATACAATATATCTCCTTGGGTAAATGTTACTTAATTTGCTTTTGAATTTGCTTGTTCAATCTTTATTTTAAAAGATGTATTTGTGCAAATCAGATTCGATTTGTTCATACCTCAATTGTATTGATGGAAATGAATAGGTTTGATATTTCACTTAGATTTAATTTTTTTTGTTGTGAAACCCTCCTGTGAATTCATGCTTGTTTACCAATATATCTGGCAACAGTGATTAGAGATATTATTGTTCAGCTGATTTTGATTCATTTTTCTGGCAATTGTGGCTATTTTGTTCCATCAATTGCCGGACTTCTGGCGCTGAGTTAAACATGGATATATGTAATTTAGTAATCTGTGAACGTTTAGGATGCCTTAGGACAGGGATGGCGAACCTTTATCAATGAATGGGTCAAAAATCATATTTTTATCGCGGAACAGAAGAGAGTGGGTCACAGATATTTAATCAATGTTTGTATCTATAAGAAACATCTGAAACAAATCATAATACAACGGTTCTGTTAATGTTGGTGTAGTTTAGTGCTTTACTTTACAGCACTTTATCAGGAACTTTTTATGGCACTCGATCAAGGGTACGAAAACACACATGTGAATTACGTTGAGGATGATGCGGCAAATTATTTTACGGTTCCAAAGAGTTTGAAGGGAATTCCACTCTGATAGTGCTATAGTTTTATATCAGCTTTAACCATATTAAAAGCACTTTTACACTGCCCCATTGTTATTCCAGATTTCTAGGTTTTATTTCAAGTCTGAAAGATTTTGTATTCTCAACGGCATTGTAGGCGAGAAACTAATAAAATGCAAAGTGGCATCTAGTTCTCGTACAACCCCTAAAACAGTCTGCAGATGCACTTCTGAAGAGACAAGACGTTGCGAGAAATGAACATCAATTCGATTGTTATGTCATAAACGATGTCAGAGCCAATAGCTGAATAACGGCACACAACGGTGCAGACATGCGTCCAAGATTGGGGGTTTTGAATATTATCATAACGGAAATTAACAATTTGAATATAAGCGATCGCAGCCCTGACTGCCCAACTGACGGTACATTATAATAGTTTAGGTATTGTTAGATTAATTTAAGGCCGATTTTAATATTTTTTATCACTGATATGTTAGCATTTTTCTTATTTTATTCGTGCCTTGGCGGGTCACGAATAAAACGCGGTGGGTCACTTTGTGACCCGCGGGTCAGTGGTTCGCCATCCCTGCCTTAGGATGTCAGAACGTCAGCCCACACTCGTGTGACGCTATCCCACTAATGGGGATGGCAGCCCACACTCGTGTGACGCTAGCCCACACCCGTTTTTGTCAGGCCATACTAGGGGTAACTGGGCCGTGCTTGGTATTGTATTTGCGTTGTGTATATCAGATATGGTCTCTATATTGTCAAGAGTCACCAAGTTTTTATGTAATAACATTTACAAAGTCAGTAAAATAGTTGGTTAACCCGTTGACGTCAGCCTGAGCAGGTGTGGGCTGCGGTAACCTTGGTTATCAAAGTGATGAGTGGATGTTCAATTACAGAATCCAGAATTTAGACATTCACCTTACCCCACCTTACTCAGTTACTGGAATCACATTTTGACATTCGTCTACTTTATCAGGTGTCCACACTTTGATCTGCCAGTTTTCAGTAATGCTATTACTGTATTATTTACGGTACAGTATTATTGGTATATTTCCAGAACTCACTACAAATTTCATATCTGTTCTCTGTTGTAATGAGACATTTTTAATTCAGTCAAATCATTCGGTACTGCAGTAAGTCTATCTTCAGATCTAGCCCATTCTTGTTCAGTTAAATAAATCGCTTCTATTTTATTCTAATTGTGCAACTCCTCCTCCTTTTTGCATTCAAATTGTATGTTTTTCTTTCGCGATTCTTTTTTTGAGGTGTTCAGTTTAGTTTTGTGAACATTATACACCTTGATTAGTAATTCTGGAATAAGCATTCTCACTAGTCACTTGCTCATATTCAAATGCAGAAATGACTGGAGTCATATGAGGGATTCTGAGATTCTAGTGCAGTACTGCTCCTGTGGATACCGAACATCTTACTCCATTTCTGATATTCAAGATCAGAGGTCGGGCAGTCATTTATCTGTTCATTGACCCACAGTAGAGTTCAGAACTTTGTATAACTTTGAACTGTAGCATTGCATAGTCAGATAGTAGTTACTCTAAAAGCTATAAATTTATTGCTTAAAGAATAAAGATTTTGAATTTGTTCTGAAGTTATTAAGGTAATTCTGTATTTGTTATTAATGGATTTGAATCACTCTACAAAAATAAAGACACCTATTTTGACTCATGAATAACTCCAGTAATCTACTGCGAACATCAACTTCTGTTAATGCAATGATTGTCGCTCTGGAACCAGTGGAGTTTATACCCTATGGTCGCCATGCTATTTCTAATCATCCAGGTGAGCGATAATATCACAGTATTACTATGTCCCTCTTAGTGTTCTATCAATTTGCTCCTACCAAAAATTCACTATTACCTACCTTAAAAATAAGAAGGGTGGAAAAAAGAAAATGTTTTGTATGGTTTGAGAATGCACAAGAAATAGCATTTTGCAAATACAGTACCGGTAGCTGACCAATAAGTGAAAACAGAAATAGGTAAATGAGAGTTTTTTCTTCGCAAATTGCTTTAAATTTTTCAGGCCATCAGTGTTTGTCATATTGGTGACATCGAACAGTAATCAGTAATTTATTTTATCACCATATAAGAAATACACACTGTACATACAGAACGAGATAAGAAAAGAGAGGAAAATAATGCATTTCAGGGTAAAAAGGGATGCGATAAACCAGCATTGGTTATCGAGCAGCGACACCTATGAATAGTCTAACATTGGGTCATACAAGTTTAAAAAACAAACTCAATATAGTACTAAAGTGAGGAGTCGGACGCCAAAATACTGACATTGGCATAAATATGTTTGAAAAGACCGGATATTTCCGGACTCACTAAGCAAACGACTCCGAACGCCGACTGGCGTTGAGAACTTAATGTAAACAACCTTATGCCACCTACTTCTGGATTATTTGAAAAAAAATTTGATATCCTGTTTTGTTTTATTTTCACAGGCCTTTCTTGTCTTCACTTGCATCAGTCACAAGCTCCTCTAAGATTAGATCGAAGTTTAATCGGTTCTTTCAGCAAAGTTAGCTTGGATGACAGGAATAGGGTATAAATTTTCATATGGATGTATATAATTACGGATGCCATAGTTGTGAATGTTTTTATTGAGATTACAATAATATGTATGTGTATAGGTAGGCCTACTGCATCGGTGTCTTACGTGAATATATATAATCATTGCCTAATTTATATTTATTTAATACACATGTAAATGTAATATATTTGGGATATTTTCAGGTTTCTGAGAGATGGCACCTGCGGAAATATGCAAATGCTGAAGAGGAATTATATATTTGTAAAAATACTATAGTATGGAGTAGAGGATACAAAGTCATCAGTACATATACAATTGATTCACCTGTAATTCATGTAAGATATAATTCCTTCTAATTCTAGCTTTAAGTGGATGTCTTGGATGCAAATTGAATAGGCTTCTACTTTTTTTTTCTTGGATGATATTCATTCAATCATTTTGAACAACCTATTAACTGGAATGTTGAAATAACCTGTCAATATGGTGTGATAGGTACTGCACTGTACCTTTATGGTCAGTTAGCACTGTTAGCAGTTTTGTTTTTTAGTCTGGTATCGTTTTTCACTGAATCCTGAATGCCAAAATCAAAGGATCATCATTCCCTTTATCGCTCGGAAGCTCTTTTCTTTTTGAAGTGCCTTTTTATTTTTGAAGTACTGATATTGGATATCAGATCAAAGTCAATTATGGTAAATAACATAATTGGCAGACCTTTTGGGTACAAATACATTAAAAAATATATTAATCCTGATGCAAAGTTAATACATTTCATGTTTGAGAAGACCCATGCAACAGAAATTTTGAGCAAATAAGCGACCCCACAAAAAAATAAAATAAGCATAGCCATCCAATAAAATGCCGGAAAATATGGCATATCCAAAAATTAAACCAAAAATGTTTATTGACTTATGACAGGCTATTTGGTGTTCATTTGTGATTGATGGGGAAGATTCTCATATTCATGAATTATATAAAAATACTGATGAACATGGTGAAAATAAGAAAAACGTTGAAGGATTTGTTGCAGTATCTGATGGAAGTTTGCATGTGTTTTCTCGAGAAGGAGACGATTTTGTGACAGCATTGCCATTCCAAGTATGTGTTGTCAGTTGTCAAATTACAAATGAAAAGAAATTCATACCAAGTATCATAACATAAATCAACAGAAACTACCCTTTTCATTAGCCAATTCCAGTGTATAGAAAATTCAAAACATTACAATCCTGTAATTAAAATTGTCCCACGGTCATATTTTAATTAAGATTTATCACTGCATGAAATTTTGGTCAATTTATCGCAGGTTCGAAAAGTGTGGAACACTGATTTTGGACTCGTTTTTGAAAGAAATCAGAATTCAAGTGATTCAGCTCCATCAGTATCATCATCAGATAAAGCACTAACTACTGTATTTTGTCTTCAACATCCTTTGCGAGAATTTGCTCCTGTGGTCAAGAAGTTTCAAGGTAGGAAATTTTATTGGTGGTTCATACTCTTTAACTCATTTGGGTGCTGAGTAAATTCATACTTTTAATTGAGCGAATTTATATGAACATTGACTCAACAGTGCCTAAGAGAAAATTACTCACAAGAATCTACAAGATACGAGCATTGTAAACTTTCACAGTTGGGTACTAGTTTTTTAGGCACCACCATAATTTTATCCCCATTTTCTTTATCTTAAGTCTATTACGAGTTTGGAGACTGTCTGTGTCAGCCAAGTGAATTACTGCGTTCGGTAGGACCCGCTATGCAGTCTCGATCTAACTTGGCAAATAAAAATTTCATTTCCCCTTTGAAAATTTCTGTAGAGTAGGCGAACAAAATTGGTTACCTCAATATTGATACACACACTTCTGGATTGCTGATTTTTATTTTGGAGCATTAAATTAAACAGAAAAAAGTCTGCTCAAATATTCAGCATTTTTTAAATCATTTCTAAGGATCAGGATGCTGTTTATTATGAAAACGCATAGTCCGCCTTTGTATGTCATTTCCAATTTGTATGATCCTTGTATGATATCTTGATATATTTTTGACATTTAGGTAGTGTTCACTACATGAATCGTACACGTGAAAGTGTTGTTTTCTGTGAGGAAAATCTTCTAATGACATTTGACTCGAAACATGGACTGCACACAGTTTGGAAAATGCGGAGAATTGTGAATGATGACATTACTTCGTTGGATAATAATGTTGGCCAACAACAACAAATTCATAATCAAGTGAGCTTGGAAATATTTTGATGTTTTGCAGTCTCGATTTTATTGGTAGTGATGACTTTTTTCTTAATCATAGGACCAGGGATGGCCATTTCCGAATACTAAACTATTCCGAATACATTCTAAAAAAATAATGTTTTCGAATCTGGAATTCCGAATACATTCTAAAATACCACATTTTTGTTTTAGTTGATTAAAACCCAGTAAATTAGGAAATAAGCTTCAATAGAAATATCAGAATGAAGCCACAAACCAACAGTATATGTACACAAAGTAATTGATAGTTTATAGCTATCAATAAAAAATAATAGCAACTTGTGACACAGTCAGTTAATTAAAATTAATCACTTTGTACAAATGACCATATGAAAAGTTGTCTGACGCTTTCTATCATTGGTACCATGATATTACGATAATAGTCAAGTCTATTGACAAAAATACTACTTGCATTCAGATAATTGTGTATATTTTCTGAGAGTAATAAAATTTATTGGCAATACCAATCGAAAATCCATTATGCCTTTAAAAATTCTAATATTTGGGCCTAGAGTATTCTACTACCTACCAGTATATTTGTATATCAATTTATGAGAACCATATTGTTATTATGTGTAATATATTGTTGTGTTTGGGATTAGAAATAAATTAGTAGAGAATAGATGACCATCACTGCGAGCGCGCAGCCAGGATTTTCGAAATCGGAATTTCCCATTGCCGCCTGTAACAACCACCGCGATTACGCGCTCGTTAAAAGAGTCGTCTTGTCAGCGTATAATGATGATCATTCTGTTACATAAAATATTCAATCCATGACAACTACGAGATTCTAAAATATCTTTATATATTAATTTAATGTGTCCAATGTAACTCGCGGTTGCTTCTTCTTACGTCAAAAAAGAAACATTACTATTCCGTTCACGGCGATCTGTGACCTAAAATTACGAGATAAACTGCCTGATGTATTTAATTTTAATACGTATTTTTGCATACTTGCCAACTCGTTATCGCCGTTAGAAAAATCTCAAATAATTATATAAAATCCTGTTAAGTGTAGAGTATAATTCATTTCATACAATGAATATACATATAAAGTTTAGCAGTAAATTAAAAATACATATTCATCGCCGCGATTATGCCACCTGTTGAAAGAGTCGACTTTTACAACAAATAATATAACAACGAATATATATTTTTCTGTTGTGCAAAGTGATGAATTCGTGACCGAAACCGGCATATTTAAAATGTCTTGCTTTATTAATCTAATTGTCTTCAATTTAACCTGCGGTTGCGTCGACAAAATAAAATCCTCACCACTCTTATATACCATTGCAATCCGCGGTCATAAAAATAAAAACGTGAGGTAAACTGTCCGATTAAATATTGTTTTGATACGTATTTTGCGAATTCGGCAAATATTTAGATGTACTTGTTAACAGTGACTCCGCTCGATCGAAATGCTGCCACTCGGATTATTTTTAGATAAAACCGTTCGAAAAATCCATAAATATGCTGTAATATCTCAGAGTAAATCTTATTTCATCAAAATAAAATTGATTGAATATACTTTAGATTAATTATATTATATACATCCTCACAACCCGGGAAAAAGTCGCGTTTCAAACCTTGTATCGTGTTAACACGAAAATATTTGACGGCAATTTAAAATAATGGATAATCAGGCAAATCCCGCCCTCAATTAGTGACGATATGTTTCTAAACGCCGACCAAACATAATGTGTGCCAGAGGCACACGAAATTTTGCGTTCACTGCCTAGAAAAGCGTTTTTTAAATTTTCGCGGGCATCAATAAAACTTATATTGTTTACGGTTTTATTTTCAGTATTTTAAATTGCCGCTTTTCAATCAAAAAGTTGCGTTGTCTTTAGAAACTCGCCGCCGATGAACGTATTTACCAGATTCACAATTCCGTGCGTGTACAAAAATAAAATAAATGTTATCGTTATCGTGGAACAAATTTGTGGAAAATTTTCGTTTTAGAGAAAATAACACAATTGTAAAGGCGTTTACGGGCCTAAATATTACGTTACGCTGATGAGTGATGAAAACAATCACGCGCAAGGTACTATCGAGAATGTTTTCATTCAACGGAAACGTCTTGAAAGCGGCGTCGAAAATGTGTGACGTCACACAAATATCCGATATTCTTATGAACGTGAATTCCGATATTCGAATGACGAGATATTCGAATACATTCGAATTGGCCATCCCTGCATAGGACAATATTATGCTTATTGTGTGGTTCCCAAAACATTGGGCATCTTGAATATTTTCAATTATCAGATAAGAATTACTTGTATTTTTATTGCAAGAATATTTTATTATAGGGCCCACACACTATCAATAAAATGAAGGGTATATCATATTCATATATATACCGTATATGTCTATATGATACTACATTTTTGATTATGCTAACCATTGCTTGTAGGGGTTTTCTTTCTTTAGCTTTTGCTTGATCACAAAATAGACCCTAACAATGCTTATAATATTGATTAACATTTTGAAATTGTTCCTCTTTCTTAGTCAGAATAGCTAAAAATAATATTTAGTAGAATAGAATGTTCAAACTCATACATTATGACAGATGAGCAGTAATCAACAAATGACAATCTCAAGTCCTGGAATATCACCAATGCGTGGAAGCTTCAGAGGATCACCTGCCGCTCCAATACTACCAAATATATCTGGTGCGAACATTTTAAATATTACTGTTATCATATTTAAATATTTGTCACTAGGGCTGTCCAAAATCGAATAATTTTTTGATTCGAATCGAATCGAATATTTTCGCCGAATCGAACCGAATAATCGAATATTATTGCGCAATAGTAAATCTGTCTCTATCATACAATAAACGCCTGCCCTTCGATGTTGTGGTAACGTATGTGCAGTTACATCAAAGGAGATCACACGCTTGTATGAACTGGTCAAAAAAATTGGAGAACTCCAAAATTTGGGTCTCGAAAACTGTTGAGTGTTAAGAGTAAAAATTGCACTATTCAAAAATTGCAATCTCAATTTTGATGGATTCAGTTTTAGTAGGACATATAAAGCCTGTAGATGCTATTTTAATCCTATTCACTAGTCTTTATGTTTTTTTGTGTAAATTTCAGCAAAATAATAACAACCATCAATATAGATAAAACTGTTGCTCAAGTTCAAAATTCCATTTAAAAATTCCAAGCTAGTTTGATGATATTGTTAGTGTACAACAGCCATCAAAATGCAAGAGTGCAATTATTTGTCTTGGTATATAGATGGATAATACAGTAATGCCATCATGAGAAATTACAAATTCCATTTAAAGAAGGTATTGCCATCATAAGGATCCCAAAACACCTGTTTCAGCTTTGAGTTGCCTGTACCATGGTCCTATGATAACTAACTCAACAGCTTCAAATCGATTCTATTTATAGAACTATCGTTTTCTAAATTGTCTCCTTTTTCTCCTTGTTCTCTCTCAAAAACGTCACGATCGACTATACCTACCTTGTTATGATGACCACGCATGAAATGGCTAATCACGTGCCACCGGGCGGGCATTAGTAATGACATGTTTATCACAAAATGAAGGCCAGAGAAATATCGGGAAACCAATTAAATTAAGCAAGCCGGGAGCGAGAGTTGTCTGAGCTCGGAGCGCCGCCGCTTGCCCAATGAAAAACATCCCGTAAAGGTGGTTTCCGCTTTATGTACCGGTACCTAATTTTAGCGATTCGAAAATTAGCCGAAAAACGATTCGAATAATTTGCGATTCGATTCGATTTCGAATATTTGGTTCGCTTGGACAGCCCTATTTGTCACATAACCAGAGGAGAGTCTTACTGTTTAAAAATAACATATGATTGGTAAAAGTTCAAATGTTCTCTACATTGTTTTAACCAAATTTAACTTCCAAATTTATGTTTTTGGAGCATGTTCATATTTTAAGGTATTAAAAATGAAGCTGAACTTTTTGATGTAAATTTAGTCTATATTACTGACATGGAAAACCACGGCCCGCGGGCCAAATCCGGTCCGTTGGGTATTTAATCTGGCCCGCCTGATGCTACCTCAACCAAACTAAAATCAAATTTTGAGGTTATAACTAAAAAATAGCTCAAGGAATTTGTTGAGATTGCGATTAAATTTAGTTTTGGCACAAGGCTTATTGTTTTTAACTTTTGCTTTTGTAACACTGTAAATATTGTTCATAAAATGTAACTTCTTACGTCGTACTTACATGGCCCGCCACCGCCAGTTTAGGTGGGAAAAATTTGGACGAAAAACCTTGCCCACACCTGCTCTATTATGTTCAATTTTCAGCTTTGCGAATTACAATTCATTCCTAAACATCTAAAGGACAGACATTCATAATTTATGTTGGTTTGTTTTCTTTTCCAGCTGGTCCGAGTGGACTGCAGCTGCTGCCATCTGTATTAGCTAGAACTCCACACACAAGTCGAAATCCATCATTTGCACATTTATCTCAAACTCCTAATTCAAGTAGATTGTGTTCACCGAGTGTTAACTCAATCAATTATCCAAGGTACTTCATCCAGTAGTTCATATTGTTAGCTTGTATATTTATTAATCACTGTCAAAATGGTTTGGTTAAGTTTTGTAAATCATAGATAAAAAGAAAATGGATGACTGCTATTCTTATTTGTAAGGTTGCACAAAAAGAGTGGTGTGCTGCATGTTATAAAATTTGCGCATTATTTCGAATTTCGATACACAGGCATAAATGCAATAATACTACTAACTATAATTTATTCTCTTTCAGTCACACTTTCTCACCTCTTCATCAATCTTCTCACTTCCGATCTCCTAGTGGTCCAATTTCTCATGAATCACTCTGCTTAAATGAAAGTGTGCATGAGTCAGCAGAACCTCTGAGGCCAGAAATTTGTTTGGAACATGTTTGGTCAGAAAATGTTGTTGGAACTCGAGAAGGACTCAGTGTTGGTAGGATAGGATTAGGATTTACACATTTATTCCAGGGAAGAGGAAAGCCAATAAGACTGCTTAATCATATGGCGAACCACGGGCTCTCGTCCGGTTACCAGTCCATGTCGGGTATGGGATTAGTTAGCCAGGTATTTGTTTTTGAAAGCATAGACTTGATGGTGGAGAAAGCCGTAACCAACCAGCGGTTACGTGAACCACCCTACAGTGGCAAGGAGTCCAGCAATCCTCTTCACTCATAACTATCCTCGCATGGGATTCGAACCTGCGAACCCACGAAGGGCAAGAACTCTTTTGTTTGAAGCAGGGCTTGGCAGTAGACGGGATAGAGGAGGATGCCTTCCACCTGAATGAATATGAAATCTTTGGCCTTGTAACTGTTGTAGTTAAACAATTTACACTTCTATATTTTTAAAAAACTCAACAAAGACAACAATCTTTTCAGGTTGTGCGACAAAAGCTTTCCTATCTGAAGATGTTTGCGGACAGAAGTTTTTGGTTTATTACATTGACAATTTGCGCCAGCTTAGATTGGTGAAATATGGTCTGACGAATGATAAATCACAATTTATATTTGGTGCAGTTGTTACATATCCCGCTAGAGATGCCACTCAATTAAAAGTTTGTGAATGCATCTTTATATGTTTTAAATTTATAAAATTAAGATATTCATTTGTTAAAAGTTTATTTAATTTTGTGTGATATTTGCTATATAAAATTATTCTCTATAAAATTGCAACAAGCTGATTTTGTTAAGATTTTTTCTTTGTTTGGAAGTTATCTAACGTAACTTTTAAATATTTTTTAGGATCTCAATATGATTGCTCTATTGGATATGGTGGGAAACGTCATTTTGTACACTGGTACTGTGAAGGTAATATTCTGCTGTTGCGATCTAAATGGGCGTATACATACCATAGTGCTAACTGCTAACCAAATACATATACATATTCTGAAGCAGGAACTCACTCTTTTTTATTTCTGTAGCTATGGTTAATCAAAAAGTCATTATGCAATTCTGAAATTCGCTTACACTTGCTCTTTTTTTTTAATTTTTACCTAATGTCTATTCACTTTACATGTTCAATATGTGTTTCTAAAATTCAAGGAATTTCGTTGATTCCAAAAAATCGTCTTGAGAAAACATATAATTTATTTTGATATTGTTTAATAAGCTATGTTCTTGAGGATTTCTAATATTGCTCTTCCATATTCTTTTCAGATGGTAAAGATGCATGTTACTGGTGTTCCAATGTCCTCACTGAGTTTATCTCACGGACTGAGGAATCCAACACCTTCTCTTGGTACACCTCAACCTGTCTCTACTCCTGCTCATCCGAGTAGACCCGGAAGCGTATTGGGAAATCTTGAAGAAGTTAGTTGAGTGTTGAAAATATTTTAACTCTTTAACATATCGAAAAAAATATGTGTTTACTAATTAATAATTGCATTTCAGGTTAACTTGCTCTCACCAGTGCCAGAATTAGCTTTCAGTGGAGATACAGATATTAGTCTTTTAACATTAGATGAACATCCATTTACTAATATTGGACAAACGTCATCATCAGCCATCATATCACTTCCTCAAGTTGTTGGTTCAAGCTTGTTTTTGGAAGTTTCAAGCGGGAGTTACTACAAATCAGACATTCCACAATTGTTTACAACAACGTTAAGTAAGATTCATATATGAATGACATATCATTTAGTGATATCATTTACATTTGTTTTCGTAATTACGCCAATTTCAGTTACATAACTTAATCCCGAAAATGCTCCCGGACACAAGCAAGTAGCGAAGCGGTTCCTAAATCGTTTGTGTTGCGCCAAATTATCAGGGACATGAAAAAAATTGCTGCCTAAAAATAAGTAAAACTCAATTTTGTGATCCTTATTGTGTACTTTATGCCTATCAAATTTGCGAACATGTAGGCCTAAAGAATAAAGGCAATGTCAACTCTTTTTGTCTCTGTGCTTGATTTTCCTTTGAAATATTGAAAAATCATCCATGCTCGCTAAACTGTGTTCAGCATTTATAGTAACCGCAGCAAGTAGTGTGTACCACTATTGTTACGTGACAATAGAGGCAGACACTATATAACAGAAGGTAAACAACAAAGGGTAAAAGGAATTTATAATTCATATAACAATAAAACATTTGTAATGAATACAATATATAAAATATGCAATCATATATTAGTTATGTTGAGGACAATTCTGTTAATTTTTGGCGTCTCCTTTGGGAACCAGTGGGTGGCGAACGAGGCAGGCTCGTATGAATGATTGAGATAGCATTCTTTTACAGTTCTTTTGCTCTGAAATGTGCTGGTAATATCTTTTGATCTGCAATTTTGGGTGAAACAAATAATTTTTCATGCTGGATTATTGCAAGTAGCCATGCAAAACTTACATTGTACAATTTTTTTTGAAGCTAACATTTAACCCATCTCAACATTTGTGAAGTACCAAAGTTGCACTGTGGTTGTTAATATACCAGGCATAGATGAAAAAAGTTATTTCTCAAAAACAGTACAGTTTCTTTTCCTCATAATTGAAAAAAATATGTGTTGTGATAATTGAAAAAAATATGTGTTGTGGACTTGTGGTCAGGTGATTATTGTGAATATCCTCACAATATCTGGTTAGCTATTCCTATACCTTACTAATTGTTTTGTATGTCTTAGTTCTATTAGGCATTAAGGGTGCTTTTCTTATTTTTGCAGTTGAAACATGCTTGAAAGCATTGCATCAAGTATTACCAAATCATCTATATTTACAAATAATCATCAAATGGTATTCAATGAGATATTCACCAGGTGCAATGACAAGGTTCTGTTAGTTCTGTTTATTACATATTTATTTATATTTATTAATCAGGCCTTTATATTGGACTGAAACTCATGGGCAGAGGGTATGTTCACTTGACAAACCCCAGCAGTCCCCAAACTCGTGAGAGAACTAAAATAAGGAATATTGGAATAAAATTATGACCTTACCCTAACCAGGTAAACATACTACAGGAGTGCTAATAAATCTATGATCATATTTTTGTTTCAATCTGAGAAGTCTCGTTATGTATTCCTTATTAACATTTTATTTTATCATTTCATCTATTAGTTATCAGTCAGAATGGGCAATCTTTGAAGCATGCTTGAGAGAGATCATTGGTTATTCAAACTTGTCCAACAGACACACTGCAGGCACATCACAGCAGGTAGGCAAGGATGCTTGACATTTGACAACTTATAAAATGGGTATTATATAGTATGTCCTATTGTTTCAAATAAATGCAATTAGGAATATAGCTAGAATGAGAAGAGAATTCATTGTGGAACTTGTGGTTGCACTACTCAACTGTATCAAATTTTTAAAACTCCCAATTATACTCATTGTAAAAAGTGTATAATATGCGACGCTCCAGAAGTGTGTGTACCAATATAGAGGTAACTAATTTTGTTCGCCTACTTTACATAAAGTTGTGTAACGGGACTGAAGTCTATGGGCGTCGGAATAAAATTATGGCCTAACCCTAACCTGGTACACACACTACAGAAGTACCTAATATTCTATAAACTTTTTGTTATTTACCTTAGTAATAATATATTGTATTTAGATGGAAGCTGACGTTTCTGTATCCCCTGTAGTTGCCGCTAAAAAAGCTCGTCATATTCAAGAAAGTAGTGCACAAGTAAGAACTCCTATAATTGTGTTGATTCGTGTCTCACTCTTTAACTCCTTTGTAATACCTTGAATACTACCTGTCCCATGTATCCAAATAGTTGCCTATACAATTATGTGCCCACATACTAACTAACCTTTACTCATACAATGTCTACTTGGTTTTAGAATAAAAGTTTATTCCACTAGACTGAATTGTTTTTCTTCAGGATTGGAAATATCTGTTAGACAGTGATTTTCATATCAAACATCACAGAAATTTTGGAATTTTTACTTTTGAAGATGAAGATTCACTGCAAAATGATAAATCAAAGGAATCAAACTTTGAATTGCTGGTAAGGTTTTGTTTGAACCTCACAAGTTTCAATGATTACAAAGAAACTGTAGTTTATTCACGTACTGTGAATTGTTTTTGATAAACAATTACAATCGCCCTCTTGTTCAGTTCAAGTAAATTATTGCGTTGTTAGATTTTTTCATATTTAAAATGGCTGAATGCAAATAATTTTTGCAGTTTTCAAAAAATTTATAGTTTATTTTGCATGGGCATATTTTAAGATTTTAATTGTTTTTCATGATTATTTTTTCAATTTTTCATCTTTAATGTGTTATCACAGAATCTGTCCAATTTTTCAGAATTTGTCACAAATTTGTCGTCGATCCAGTCTTGATAGATCTACTGATAGATCAGGAAATACAATGCATCCTCTTGGTGCGGTATTTTGTGTCTTGCATCTAGTTTATGAGGTTTGTATTAATACTTCATTCTAGTGCCCAACATGACCAGTGCCCTGGACTTTTTGATTATTTTGAAAATGTGGCGCCCTCTGGATAAAAAATTTGATATTGATATTGAAACTGCATGCAGAACTTGTCATAGACAAGCTTGATATAGGGTGATCACGAGCGAAAACCTTTCCTTGAAGCTCAAACTTTTTTTGGATTTCATTTTTCTATTGAAAACCACTTTGATGTCACAACTTTGTATTGTTTCTCTCCATGTTAACATTTTTCGTTCATTCAAGAGAGGATAAAGCTGTTGAGAAAATTCAAAATAGGTCACATCAAATTTTCACTTATTTCCTATTACTTAGTTAATAAGTCAAAGTCGCATTACCATTTTTGATCTTCATTGTTCTCTTCTTAGTTTATGAACATCCTTATTTCAAACCCAAAAAGTTGCTTACATTGCTTATTTATAGTAAAGGTGTAGTGATATAATAAATGATGCCTAACTGATATTTAATATCGTTCTGCAATTTAGTTATTGGCATGGCCAAGAAATTTCATGGAAAAATCTTCTGAAATTGATCTTACGATGACATTTTTATTTGATTTTTTCCAAATTAATTAAAATTTTCAAATTGTTTTCAGGAACAAAAGTTGGATATAATGACCTGGAAAAATGTTATCGTCATGTCAAAATTTTTGCAACAACTAGCAAATGATATTGGACTAAAGAAATTTTCATTATCTTATGCCATGGATAATCCAGACTTAATATGTGATGACATGCTTGATAAAATTAAAGGTATGCTTTATATACACCACACACTAGCGTTAAATAATCGAAAACAAGCTATATATAATCAGTCAGTTGATCATGATTTAGACGTAGCATTTTAGAGTAGTAGTGATTTTTTCATCGTAAGTTGCACAAAGACAAGTTATGATGAACACAATCGAATTTATATGGCAAGACATTGATTGAATATTTTACACAACAGAAAAATCGTTATCCGGTGAAAAAGTTTTATCGGGTGGCGTAATCATGGCGCCTATTTTGAAAGTGGTTGCATAGGAATTTTTAATTCTGGTTCTTGAAACACACCCCCTTTTAAAAATCCTGGCTATCCTGCTGTATGTATCAGTAAAATTAAAATAATTATTAGGCTTAAAAAATTTGTATTATTCATTTAATTTGTATTATTATACCTCATATTTTAACAATAGTTGGGGGATTTTGGATTCTTTGTAAGATAATTTTAGATTATTATCATGTTTTAAATCCAGTGAGAAGCATTCTTTAATAACATTGCAATGAATGATTATTATTATAGGTGAGATAAATTTCAGGTTCAGTTATGGTCAAGAGTATTAAAAAAAAGCACTGGTTATTTCAACCTCGAGATTGCCAACAACCTCTATTCACCCAGACGTTTTTTTTTGCTCCTTATGATGTTTTTGCTATTTTCAGAAAGTTCTATAATGTATTGTCAAATTTGTATTTATTAGGTTATAACAATACCCATACAACAGAGAAAGCCTAGCATCTTTACTACCAGAGTTTATTTATTAGTAGAATTAGAGGAAATGTTACTTCAGAATTCCTATGCTCTTTATGAAAAACTTTTGACTTGTAAAATTCTTTTCATTGATTTTCCTGGCAGTTTTGATTCATATTATTTTATGACCTTTCTGACCTTTATGATAAATTTCATAAATATTTGTGTGGCATTTAATTTTTTTTCATTATTCACTTTAATTAGAATTTACGAAAGTTTTGACATATTTATTCCTTTTTCTATATCTATTTCTATATCCTTTTTCTATTATCTAATTTACAGGGTTTGATCCTCAAACATATAAACTACCGGCTTGTTTTTCTGAATTGGAACCGAATATATTCTCAAATCTTCAACACATTTCAAAGTATAAGAACTGTACTGCACCATTTCCTGTTATAGACAGAGTCACAACACGCACTAAACAAATTCTAATGGTAAACAGTTTATCTTTGTATCAATATTGTGCCAGCTAGTTGGCTTATTTCTCAATATTTTTTTCTGACGTCGTAAGCATCGATGATTTTATCTAATATTTTTAACACATTCTTATTATGGCCCACTCTATACTGCACATACATCTCATCCAAATACAGCATGCCTATATTTTATTGATTCTTGTAATCACTTATTTTTAAAATTTATTCTAGATATATGATTGTCTTTTTAAAGATGAAAATGCTAGTTCCAGTGTAACTGAACTTGGCCATTTCACACAGACTTCAACTTTCAAGTAGGTTGTTTTAATCAATTCTTTATCTGACATTTTTGATCAGAGATGCGCAACCTGCGGCCCGTGAGAAGTGTCAATTTTGAATTGGGTGCGACCTGCGGAACAAGTTTAGTTTAGTTAAGTTTAATTTGTCATGTGCGAGTAATCCCAATATGTTACACTTACAATGCTCTAACAGCTAGCTTGTGCGAATCGAACAACGCATATCATAAGATCAATAACCAAAGTACATGTGAATGCAACTATTTTAAAGCCTATGTTGAGTAAAGGTGTGCTCCATTCTATAGTTTGTTATAGTTTTGAGAAACAAGACTGAAAATCGGATGAGAGACTGCGGTTCTAAATATGATTAAATCATTTCATCAGCCTTTTAATTTCACTGGATAAATATGCAAAATCCCATTCTTCTATCCTACTCTGAATCAAAGTAACATCTTGAGCTTATTTCATCCTATTTAAAGAAAAATGAAATATTTTATTGATTCGTATTATAGGAATTTACATTTTTATCTAAAATATTATCTTATGTAACAGGAAAGATAAGAGTATTGATATGTCAGAAGAGTTTTGCGCCACTCAGGATGAAAGAACTGGAAATCGAATTTCTGCTGCTCATCGTGCTTTGAAATATATGATTGACATTGGTATTACAAGTGAACAACTTCATACCTTACCACACGGTGTTGCACTTCCCATATTTACAGCTCTACACCAATGCAAGGAATTGCCAGACCTGAACTTTTCAAACAAGGCACTAGAATTGATAGGTTAGCATTTTATTTTGATTGTTTAAATTTACTAAATTTATGATACATCAGTTAGGGTTAATCGAGGGTAACTCCCTATCATTATTTTATGCCTTTGTAGCCTACTTGTGGAGCCGTATGCGTATAATGCAAGGATGTTATAGTAGCAATAAACAGTACTACATAATGCAAGAGTCCTGCTACACACAAACACAAATGTATTACTTCAAACTTTTTATCTGAGGAAGTCATCATTTTTTTGTTTTCTTATATTTTTCTAATGTATTTTTTGTGAGTTTGTGTGACTAGAAATTACAAGTAAAAGTTACGAATTTATCAAAATGTTTTTGAAATTGGATGCGACCATGATGGTTAATTTATGATTAACTTTGAATAAGACTCATCTTCAATATCAGGTCGTGTCGATCTCCAGCATCAAAACTCTCCAATGATGTCTCAGTGGAAAGATGCCCCACTATCATCGTTCACAGATCAACATTTATGTGCCTGGCAATCAACAGATGAAAGTAACATATCTGCCGATGAAAATCATGAACAGGAAATTATTTCTGCTATTTTGGAGAATGATTTGTCCTTGACGAACAATAATAATTTTGATCAAAATACCGCGAAGTCGAAACTGCAAAATGTTTCTACAGATACAGGGGATGACAATGTTACAAGGTAATATAGTTGATGTTTTATGCTTAATTTTATAATATTATTTTTGATACTCTTACCACGTACAATACACATTATCCTAACATGTCTTTGCACTTTGAAATGCAAAGAATCATCAGAGACCTTATGTACACGGTATAGTAATATTTCGAATCACGCTTTCTGAAACGTAGTATGTTATGTTCAAATCTTAGGATTATTCAGGTTATTGGGCTGTTCAAGATATTGAAATACTACTCAATTCAAGTTAACCAAAAATTACTGGAAAAAAGACTATGTTATTCAACACTAAGTAACAATCAATAGATATTTTCACTGAATGAATGAAACAACTAACTCTATAGACTTCCTCATTATTTCAGACTTCTTTTTCCAAATGATCATCGGATATCGGAAGCACACAACTTACTGCAAGCACAAAAGCCTATTTTGATCGATTTAACACAACAACCGGGAGTGAGGTATTATAACAGGAATTTTATTCCTTATGTTTGAATACTTGATAAGACATATTTTCTGCAGTTATCATGTGACCAAATAGTAGATGTATTTTATGCGTTTTTTACTTTATTTAAAAAAAATTAGTTCTCATTTATTTATTACCGGTAGTCAATATTCATTTTTACCCTCACATGCCATTTCTTTGTTATAAAATTATGATACCATTGAAAAAAAGTCTGTTTCTATGCCTATTATAGGTTCTTGAATTTTTGTCAAGGAGATCGATCGTCAATTCAAACTTTCGATTGTTCCGTATTTATTCATCATAATTCTTTTTGTATTTCCAGTGATCATGAATTCCAAGAACTAACAAGAGCTAGATTGCTTACTCTTTGTAATCGTACAATGGCACTTGCTGTTGGAAGTGGGATGATGTCATTGCAGTAGGTTATAATGAGATGATATCAATTTTATTTCAAATCTATAATCATAACTTTTTACAATATTTTCCAGAGTACTTATTGTGCAGCTATTTTTTTGGCGCTCTAGAAGTATGTGTACCAATATGACGGTAACTTAGTTGACCGTTTACTTAGTTAAAGACTGAAAGCTATGGGCTGTATATTATATTCACTTGGCTCTAACACAAACAGTCCCCGAACTCGTAATAGAACTAAAATAAGGAAAACCGGAATAAAATTATGGCCCAACCCCTAAACTGGTACACATACTACGGGAGCACTATTTTTTTTATTATATTAGCATTATGAAATCTAAAAAATCAATTTTCAATATTGTTTTCGTCCAAATATTAAAGTATTTTATAGAAAATTTTTATCGTTTGCCAACAGCCCCAATAATTGGCAGTTTCAAAATTATATTTAATTAATAATCTAAACATGCAATTTCTAAAATTTCTAATGAAATATTGTTATAATGGTCAAGATTTTTATATTATACATTTTTTTGTCATTTTTTTTTAGAACAAAGAAGCCTATCCCAACTGAACCATTCGAAATTCCACATATAGATTGGACAGGAAGATGTGTCAAAACGTAAATAAAATATCCTATTTTTTCTGAAAACTTTTTTGTCAGTTCCACAATGTATTTCTATAAACTTTGACCTGAAATACCTGGGCTTGTTATTGTCTGTTTACTCAATTGTATCCCTACTTTCTTCCTACATATCATAAATTGACGCTCCAGTGTACCAATATGGATGGAGGTAAATAATTTTGTTTGCCTGCTTTACATAAAGTTGTATAAAGGGAATGAAACCTATGAAAGGGGGATATATTCACTTGGCATGCCCCTAACCTGGTACATACACTACAGGAGTACCCATAATTCTAATTATTAGCCTAATTTTTTCAACTTACAATATAATTATACTACATTTTATCGACATTATTCAATTAACAATTTGTTGAACTCTTCAGCAACACGACGGTTGACTTGGACAGTGGAAATATTGAAGTTCCTCCTCTTATGAAAAACTGGCCTGAATTTCATAATGGAGTTGCTGCTGGGTTGAAGATAATGCCACAGAAGGTTGTCATATTAAGATAAATCAAATATTAAATGCTTAATCAGTCAGTAATTGGATTTTTAGATTACCTAATTTGTCTCTACATATCTCATCTTCATGGATGCAAACTTCATGTAGCTGTACAATCACATTTAATTGTGATTAAGATAATATGGTATGATTTTGTGCTACGATGAAACAAAAAGAAAATTTGTACAGGCAAAAATTTTTTTTTTTTAAACTACGGTACCTGACCAATCTTTTTCAAAATTTTTGTAATTGAGAGAAGAGTGTTTTCTAGAGACCTAATGCAGTATTTTTTGTTGAATTCGGACTTGGATTTTGTAGAGTTTACTTTCATGTTCCTATACTTATGCATCGCCCTCCTAATTTTTATTGAATGCTAAGGTGTTGTGATGTTCAAATAATTGCCAAGTACCATTCAGATTTTCATTGGCTTTTTCTTATACAGTACGAGTCTTCTTGGATATATTTGAACAAACCCAAGACAAATACAAACGTTTCTAATCGAACAAATAATCAACCACCCACTGAATTGTCATCAGAACATGCTGGTAGGTTCATACTTAACTTCTAATTTCTATAGCATGATTGGGTGTCTAGTAAGAAAAAAATATTCTATGATACAGTTATCCTGTTCAATTCACTGAAATAGTGAATACTTCTGATTAGTTATCTTGAAGTAATGTCACAAAAACCCAATCATGTTTGGATATGGCAATAGATCAACTTGCTGTAGCGACTGCAAATTAAGCCAATTCAAGTAATTTATTAAATCATATATTTATATATGCTTTCATTGAAGGAGAGAACAAATTCTATGTGGCAAAAGTGTATACTTGATATAGTTACAACAACGTAATATGGAGTTGGTGTTGAGCGTTATTTATTTTTCTGAAAATAAATATTTATTATTCAGTTTTCTGTTGCCACTTCTGGATAACGTATCCTTTGACTGGCACTTCCATATATGTTTTTAATTTTTTACTCAGGATTTTTGCTTGCTTTGGGATTGAATGGACATCTTGAAAAACTTCACACATTGAACATACACGATTATCTGAGTAGGACTCATGAAATGACAACAATAGGACTTTTGCTTGGACTTGGTACTTCCAAGTATGTTATAATGCAAATTGCATAGTAGTAAGTTAGAAATAAATTTCAACGGAACTGCATACTTTTGTGTGGGTAGTGGTTTTAAATGAATATGTATTGGTTGTAAAACTAGTCTCATAGTTAATTATTCAACATTAATTTATACTTGATCTTGAGAAAGGATTCATTATTTTCAGATGTGGATCATGTGACTTGTCAATCATGCGTATTTTAAGTGTTCACATACCAGCATTACTCCCACCAACATCGACAGAATTTGATGTTCCTCGTGTAATTCAAACTGCTGCTGTTACTGCCGTTGGATATCTCTATCTAGGATCTGCTCAACGTCTTGTAGCAGAAGTTATGCTCAGGGAAATAGGTGACAAAATTGTTCATATATTATTTATTCAATACCCTTTCACTTCTTTGTGTAGCTTTACTTGCAAAGTAAAGTATTTCAAAAACACATTGTGAAATGTTCCAAAGCTTCAAATAATCTTGCCATAATTTCTGATTATCTAGATAAAATATTCGTAGAGTTACTGTTTCTTAAAATTCATTAAATATCCAAGTCTAATTAGTACAGATGTTGATTTCCTCTTACTCGATCTGGTATGATACTAGTATAAGTAAACATTGTACTGATATTTATTATGTTCTTAGATCGACCACTGAGTCCTGAAAATGACACCGGGGAAGAACGAGAAGCTTATGCACTCAGCTGTGGAATTGCTCTCGGTGCAATAACATTAGGGAGGGGCAGTAATATACCTGAACTTGCAGATCTTAACATGACTGATCAATTGTACCACTACTTAACGGGCCGAAGAAAGCCGTCTAATGAACCAGTTGGACAAAGGTTAGATTTTATTCAATATATCTTGTGACCTTGTTTCGTGGCTGCCTTACAGCACATTTTACATTATCATATACCTCTGGCAATACAAAAAACAAAGTTGCAAAGAAAGTCAACTTGAAATAGGTAGACTAATCAGAGTATGAAATGTTTTATTTTGTTTATTTTTTAGTTAGGTACTGTTTTAGTAGAGCGCTTGCTTGTTCATGAGCCCAACTCCTAATTGAAAAACTTTGCCCTACTGACAATATGGATTCCAGCCAGTTGTAGGATAATCGTTGTTATCACATAGCGATTAAACCAAGTTTTTATAGCATTTTAAATTGGCACGCAACAAAACAAGTTTTGCAATAATTCTGACATTTTTCTGATTTTTTTCCCCCTATTGTATCTCAATGAGGATCACTAATATTGATGTGTAGAAGTTTTTCGAAAATTCGTTTTAATATTGAATCATTTGTAATATGTAGACTACAGTGATTTCTTAAATTAGAAACAAAACCAAACTGCTTACATCTTTGTATTGTACTCTTATTATCTTACACTCTTTTCCTATTACAGCATTATCCTTGAAGGAGATCAAGTAAATATAGAAGTGACGGCACCGGGTGCCATTATTGCTCTTACTTTGATGTTTCTAAAAACCAATAACATGTAAATTGAATTTGAATTCATTTATTTTGTCTAAACTATTTTATATTTCACATGTTTTCGGATATTTTTGAACCCTAAGGTTTTTGGCTAAATTGAAACTAATTCTGAAAAGCCCTTTTATATTCTCTTGAGATTAAATGAGTAAATAAATATACCGTAAAATATGTAAGTGCTTTCTATACCAGGGATGGTTATAAAGAAAATAGTTTTAACATTCTTGACTGTTAATATATCATTTTCCCTTCACTTTTTATCATAAAGCACCAGCATATTTGTCTTGGATGATATTCCTCATGTATTTGCCAATTGTTTTGTTTCGGCATGATTTAAATTTTGTAATACATAACACAGAACTATTGCGGATTGGTTCACGGCTCCTGAAACACTACTTTTATTGGAAGCTATACGACCTCAACATCTGATGCTTCGTACGATGGCAAGATCATTGATTTTATGGGATTTTGTAGTTCCTTCAAAAGAATGGGTATGAAACCAATGTAGTACCGCATCTGCGAACGATATTTTTTCACATAATGCAAAATGTATTGTATCTTCAGTTAATACAGAAGTACATTATAGCTATTCTAGAGAAAAATTTGATCAAATAAACTTTTTTTTTTATTTAGGTGGGTCTCGTGGACGTGCACTCACCCACCTGAATTAATCACTGTTACGGGAGTTATAAACAACCACCATCACGCAAAGAGCTACATAACGACACACTGATACTATGTACAGTATAAATAAAACACAGTCTGCAATACAGGCAAATTACATGAATATACCTGGTGGGCGGTGCCGGTGGCAATCATGCTCGATTTAAGCACGGACACTATGTCATCTTATATTAATAGACACTAGTTGGCACATGACTTGCCAACAAATTGAGTGACACAGCATTCATTTTTCATTAAGGTTGAAAATCATATTCCATCTGTGATACGAACTCATTTATCAGCATCAAGAAATTTCTCTGAATCTAGTTCGATTGATCCATTGGTGGATGTACAGACGATATTACAATGCCATGCTTCTATATTAACTGGTGCTTGCCTAGCACTAGGAATAAGGTAATTAACAGAATATTTAGGATAGCAATTACATATTTATCCCGGGGGGGAGGAAAGTCAATAAGAAAACTTAATCACTTGGCGAACCACAGCCTCTCATCCGGTTACCAGTCCATGTCGGATATGGAATTAGTTAGCCAGTTATTTGTTTTCTGAAGCATGGACCTGATGGTGGAGAAAGCCATAACCGACCAGCGGTTACGTGAACCATCCTACCGCGCCGAGGATTTCAGCAATCCTCTCGCACATAACCATCCCACATGGGAGTTAAACCTGCGAGGCCACACAGGGTAGTCAGAGGTGTGGTGGCGAGCGTTTTCCTAACCCTTAGCACGATCCGCCACATATATTGCTCACTTTCCATCTTTATTCCAGTATTTTTCTTTAGACAGCCAAAATGTTATCCTTCCACCATCTTCAAAACATTTTCTATACAGGTTTGCTGGTTCTCAAAACAAGAGTGCTTATGGTACATTGCGTTATTTTATCTTGTTTTTCTTATCGATATGGAACGAACAAAGTGGTACAGCACGGCCTACAGCATCAGCCTATCCTCTGGAGGTATTTATTAAAGTTTGGAAAATTCCTTTTCTGAAATTCCTCGTATGTATATTCTGTTGATGTTTGTGTCATTCAAGAATTAAAAAATAAAACAATGGCCTTTGTCAACTTTTTCTGAGATTTGTACCTTCATCTTGGCTTTCAGGTAATGGGAAGATACACACTGGAAAATTGTCTCACAACCTGCTTACTGGCGTTGAGTATGGTCGTTGCTGGGTCTGGTGATATGGAAACATTGCAGGTATTATTCATGTATTTATGAAGTTTAAAAATGATATTTTAATTAAAAATGATATATATTTAATCTGCATTTTCTCGTATTTCCAGCTTTGTCGATTTCTCCATGTTACTGTTGGTGCAGAAATAAATTATGGGATGCAGATGGCAACTCATATGGCCTTAGGGTTTTTGTTCTTGGGAAATTGCAGGTATTGGAATATTGCACTGATTTGGTATAAAAACTCAATATTGCTCGCTAAGTACTACATTTATATCAAGTATAGTCTCTGTGAAAAAATAGTCTGAGCTCTAAATTATGATGATTTCCAGCAATTTTATGGGTATTATTTTTAAAAATGCAACTTTTTGCGTAGTCTACCAATCATGCTTGTTGTCATAACACAAAATTAACGTCTCATGAAACTCCTCATACAGCAAATACAATTTACTTAACACTCACTATGTCACTAAGAACAGAGAACGTCGTCTAATTATTATTCAAAGGACAGTATCTTTCAGGCATGGCAGCGTTCATGCATAATTATGACATCACAAGAAATGACAAAAGTTGATCATGAATATATACATGAACATTCGCAAAGTACTCTATTTTTTAAACATGATGCAACTTATAGAATTTGGATTTTCTGTTTCCTTTGTTTGATCTTATTTTATTTATATGTTCTGATAATTTTTCAGAAAAACACTCTCAACGTCGAACAAGAGTATATGTGCCATACTTACTGCTGTCTTTCCCTGTTTTCCATGTTCAAGTACAGATAACAGATATCATCTGCAGGTAATTTGTTTATATTGTAAGTGCCTAATTTTGAATATTGCATGATATTTTCATGGTTTGTTCAATACTTTTCAGGCACTTCGTCATTTCTATGTTCTTGCAACAGAACAACGATTACTGGTTCCCATTGATAGTTCAACAAATTTACCTTGCTATGCACAAATTAATATCAAGTTTACAACAGAATTTTCCGGTGAGGAACACTCATGTCTGGTGATGGCACCTTATATGCTTCCAGAGCAGTCACAGTTGAAAGAGGTATGTGTATTGAAAGCGAAAGGTTTGTAAAATAAAAATAAAAAATTTGTCCAAACTCATACTCCTTGGACTGTTTATGAAACATATTGGTGATTGAATTTAAAAAATACCTTATTTGTTTTCATTCATGTTACATTCTGAAGAATTCAACAAAAAATTGTTATTCACAAAACTGCAACTAGTGTATGTAATTCTTTCACCACTTTCTGTAACTATGTCAACAACGTCTGAATGGTATAGTTTGTATCTCTCGTACTTTTTCTTCTTCATATGTCCACTTTTTCTATTTGTTTGAGATAATATTGATTGGTTAGAGGCAACAACAAAAAATATCAACCTGTCACTTTGACGAAAATGTGAAGTTCAAAAATTTTTTATTATTTTTCATTTAGATCAAGTTTACTATAGATTTGAATTTTTTTAGAATAAAACTGCATATGTGTTCCCATAATCGATCATATATTCTTATGTTTATTGTTTAATCAGGTTAAAGTTGATGATCCCAGACACTGGCCTCTGTGCGTTGATATACAAACGCAAGCTGATAAGTTGAAAGAATTATTTGAAGTTGGTTTATCTGTTCAAAGAAGAGCTGGATTTCAGTCTTATATCAAAGATCCCAAAGTATTTATACTTCTTCATTTTTTTGTGTTTGCGAATTAAAACAAAATTTTGTTGTGTACAGCAATGTAAAGAGGTTATAATTATCTCTTTTTGGACGTATCGTTGAAAAATGTTTTGAATTTTGTCATCAAGGCTTAAATGTTTCTAAGTTTTCAACTCATATTGTGAATGTTTTATTGGCTCTTCGTAAAGTCGCCTTGTTTTACTTTTTATATATGGATTTCAATATTGTTGATGGATTTGATACTTTGTAGAAAACATTACTCAAAAATTGAAACTTTGCTCATGTCTTCCATTGATTACATAATGAAAAATTGTTCGAGTTACAGTTTTTGATTCAATGTTTATATTCCTAAGGGTCACAGAAGTCTACTCGCTCGTTCATCACAAAATTGGAGCTCGCTTCTTACAGATGATGTTTATAATATTCGTTCCTATGCAGAAACTTTTCTTAACTATGTATCTGACGACAATAATTCAGGTGAATTTTTGTAGATTTCAAGGATTAGATTACACAGCATCAGATTCAATATAAGTTCAATCGAATATTAATCTGAATTTTCCTTCCATGTTTTTTTACCATAAATATGTAAAGCTGTTGCACTGGTATACACACTTTTTGGCTGTCATGATATTGACACTGTCAAATTTACTATTTGTTGGAATTGAATTTGTAGGATAATTTATGTACAAAAGATTTACTCCTTTCCTCTGTGGAATGGTCCGAGACACCACTTGTGTTTAATAACCTTACCAATGTCCAGGCTGTAGTAACTAGAACTATCACACAGTTAGTATGGATATCCTTGTGTGGACTAGAATGCTGACGAGAGGCTTTACCTAATTTTCTACCTTAGCCTTCCTTTCAACTGGATATCTGGATATCTAATACAAAACAAATATAGAGAAATTATTTTGAGTTACTGATAACTTCACTTTCAAAATAGACAACTCTGACATAAGTGCAGCTGCAAGAAGAATTTCTCTCTCGTCATCTCTGTTGGAAAATTTTGTCACCGAGGAAAAATCACAAACATTACATATTTTCTGCGGATTGCAACAGGTTACTATTGGAAATATTTCTTGTTACAAGTAATCGCAGCTAGCAGGCGCGCACCATGAGGTCCAAAATAGTGATAAAGCCGTTCTCAAAAATTACACATTCGGTGTCATGTGATTGAATTCTTTCAGGCATAAATGCCAAACCAATAAGAGTGAGCGGCTTTGGTTGGAGTCACATGCTAAAATAGGGAAAGGTGGAAAAACTATGTTAAAAAGTATGGTTTAAAAATCAGGATGGTGCCTAATCATAATGAAAATTGTGGAGTGAGTGAATTAAAGTGTTTCTCTTTTAAAATTCACTTTGTTCATTTTGTTTGTAATTTTCCTTATATTTAATTATTATTATTATTCATTACTTTGCTTTTAGATCTTTTATCAGCTGCAAAACTTTAAAAAGCCAAATACAATGTCAATGTGGCAACTGAAAATTGCTTTCGATTTTATGAAGCAAATTGCAGTGCCAAATCTAAATAAACAGCAAGGTTTTATGACCTCAGAACATTTTATTGCAATTTTGTCATCTGAGGTAGAAAATCACTTTGGGAAAATACTCAGAGGTGAGTTCATATATTTGTTTATCACCAAGTTGACATTGGATTAATTAGACGGCTTTTAATTATTTTATATTACAAAATTGGGCGCTCCTTGAGTGTATGTACCAATACGAAGTAACTAATTTTGTTCGTCTACTATGCATCATGTTGTATAAAGGGACTGAAAGCTATGGGCAGGAGGTATATTCACTTCACTGTCTAACACAGACAGTTCCCGAACTCGTAATAGAGCTAAAATATTCTCAGTTCAACCAGGAAGCTTTGGGAAAATCTCAATAAAATTTTGGCCTAACCCCAATCCGTATTTACCCTGGTACATATAATACAGGAGTACCCAAAATTGTTTTTGATCAGATAGTCAGTATAGGCAACCCATGATTGTTCACAAATATCTGTATTCACATGCAATTGAAATTGTCAGGAAATAAATAATCTGTCAAAATTGTATGACAGGTATAAAAACGCCATTGAGTTTACTAATGGGAAATGGAACACACAAAAACAAAAACTCCAAACCCAAACGAGTGGTGAAGCGAAAGGAACTCTCAATTGAAAATCCTCTTTCTTCATGTACGAATCAATCGTGGACGCAAGGATTATCTGTGACTAATATATGGCACATGGTGTGTTTTTCTATTCTTCATGACATGAAAACTGAATTGTTGTTTCCTTCTCAAAATAAACAAGATGGATCTACTGGTTTAAAGGATGCAGAAAGTTCAATATGTGGAAGTTCTGAGTTTTTGAAATTTAAAGGTTCTGCAGGGATTCAAATTTATAAAGCTACACATTGATTATGCACAGTTTCCGATTTGCTGATTTACTTTCGATTTGTTTCTACAATAACTATATGGCGCAACCTCATAATATAAACTACTGTGGCAATCTTCAACAGTTATTGAATTATTTGTCTGCTGACTTGGGAAAAACAGTCGCGTTATTGTGTTTTTGTAATCACTGGCGAAAGTTAAAAAGTATTTTGGAAGTTGTGATGTAGGGCGAGCCGTCATGTAATCTCACACCTCTGTCGCTTTCGTTGGCTATTGAATGTTTTGACTTCGGTTGCCATGGCCGAATTGGTTTATGCAGTGGCAGAGAACTTTTTCAAATAGGCTGTTTTATAACTTTTTTCAGAATAGTTTATTTAATCTTGACCGAATGTAACAACCAACATACGGGACTACAGCTTTCATATTTTCTGGTCGGTGCATCAGTAGTTTCTGGCATTACGAGCATTTTTAGAACATTTATTACCGGTAAATTGTACACTAATGAAAAAGCCATACTAGTCAGTGGTATCATTTCAAGTTGCGTATATTCGAGAATTGAAGATCCAATCCTGTCAGTTGACTATGGTTAATTCTCCCTTTTCGTTAAGATTGTGTCTTTTTCTCACCATTGTATTAAAGAGGACCGGGCATTTCCACCGAGCTTAACACTACTGAGTTGATACGCTTCATGTGAGTCACGGTTAGAGGAACCAATGGTTTCGCTGAACTTTGTTCGACTACTCGGAATGCTACAAAGTTTTAATAGTATGTCATTATGTAAACGCTCCTTTGAAGTGACAATATAATTATGGTCAATTTCGAATACATTTTAAATTATCATTTTAGAATATTAAATATATTCTAAAATAGTATCGAGCAATATAAGCTTTTCTGATTGCATCGAGGAATTTTCATACAATAAACAATGGAATAACTTATCTTCAATCCCTAGCCATTAAATTTCAACAGGCATATTTTAATATGTTCATTTCCGGCTGGCTACTTCACACAAAACCTCTTCAAATTGCAGGGAAATGAAGAGAGTGATTTCCAGTAGCTGAAACTTAAACCTGAATGAATGTGCTTCAATTGCAAGCAAGACCCAAGTCAGTAAAATAGTCATTAAACAAAGAACAACGTAAAATTTGTATTGATAGCACCGTGACAAAAAAGCGATGTTTTATCCTGTGCCCTGTAAATCACCTAAATTTCGTGTGTCTTCTTCACACATTAAGGTGTGTTGGAAAAATTCGGAACATATTTAATAGTCATTGAAGTTGAAACAGTCAACCGACTTTTTCCGGGATTATGATAGATACGTTTTCAATCAATTTATTATTGTACCAAAATAAAGAGTATTCCTTGGGATTCTATCGCGAATCTTGTTGTCTTTAACGGCCATAACGACTTCGCAGTATCGCAAAAATACGAATTAGAAATCAATATAATATTAACACTCATTTTATGTCCGCTGACTGTGGTATTTCAGAGTGATAATGCTCCATCTTTTCATTAAGTCGATGCAACCGCGAGGTGCGTTGAACGGAATTAAACGAATACCGCAAGATATTTTAAATGTTGGTGTCGGTCACGGATTGAATATTTTGCACAACGGAGTCATCCCCTGAAAAAGTCGATTCTTTCAACTATTTTTATCAAAATTATTTGTTGAAAAGCGGGAAAAAGTACAAATTGTTTTTCCTAACCTTCAGAATGAGTCAACTTTTTTCCGACTTGCGACAATTTATTGGGCATCGTAAGAAAGCGCGTGATCCCAACTTATTCAACATCCAACATTTGATGAATATATGCGAGACGAATGAATGAATGCAAGGAAATGGGGGCAATGTCCACGCCCGACTGTATGCGTCGCGCGATCGCACATGAGATGACAAATCACCAGAGTAACAATACGTGGTGACAAAGCCCAGAAAATCGTTCAGAGACTTCTCTCGGAAACGAAACACCTTGCTGACGAAGAAGAGTGGCCTTATTTGGAATCATTCTAAAATTAGATGAAAAGAGATTCGAATACTTTGGGATTCGATTTGGACAACCCTCTTATTTCTTAATAAAAGCATAGGTCTGTTATGTTTCATTCGTGATAATTGCGCAACCGGTAGCCTACTAAACACATTTAGCTACTGTTTTTCATTTGAATCAATTTTAAAGGTCGCTAAACGTTCGTTATTGTTTGTAAACGCAAATAATGCAATAAAAATAAATATGTAACTGACTGTAAGCTCAATGTAACAAAAAGTGAATTTTCACAGCTATGAATTATTGGGTATTTATTGAATGTGGTTTGTTATTTTTGCACCCCTATATTTGCGCACAGGGCAATTGAACCTGCGTACTTTTGCACACATAGCCAATTGCACCCATAGGCCTACATGTGCACCCACTGTCATTTGCAGCCACGGACATTTTCACCCCCGTCTATTTGCACCTGGGTACATTTGCACCCGGGTACATTGCACCCGTGGACAATTGCACTCACGTCTTTTTGCAACCACGTACATTTGCACCCACGTACGATTGCACCCACGTACATTTGCACCCATGAACATTCGCACCCGGATATTTGCATCTCTGGACATTTGCTCCCAGAAATGTTGTACCGGTAAACATTTACTCCCATGGATACCAGTCTTTGGAATAAAGAGGTTTTATTGCCATTTGCGCTGAAATACGAACTTCTTGATGTTATGAATTGTAATGAAGACAAACTCACTGCAGACTCGAACGCGATTAAATTAGATTTCCATTCATTACCTCAGATCGAGTAGAACCGCGAAACAGGCGGAAAACAACCCGCATCGGTATATGCGCCATTATAACGCAACAGCACAAAAGTAACAAACAGTGATTTCCCTACACCCCCCCTATAGAGGGTGAACACCCCCCCCCCCTAAAATTTCAAACACCCCCCCTAATTTTGAGGTGCGATTCCACACTGAGGGGTTTTAAACCGCAGTCTGCGGGCCAATTACGGCCTTTGAGTTTTAGATACCGTCTATTGTTACATCATTATCACAGTTTGAGCACGTTTATTTCGTAACAATTGAATTATTCCGGTATCTTATGTATACGTATGGGTATTAGGATTACACACTGCAGTATTTTAGATATCAGCCGTATATTAAGAAAGCTTAAAGATGTCACAAAACGAAAACTAGGCACTGAAAACAGACTTTTTTTAGATGAATGACAGCGTTTTTATTTCTTTATTGAAAAGAATCAAACTTTAGCGATTTGTCTTCTTACCAACAAAATATTTCAGTTCTGAAGGAATACAACATTATGATCAGTTGACGAGCTTATTTCAAAATTTAATTCATACAAAAGTCAAACAAACATGTTCAAAAAAATTAGAAATGTGTAACAAAACAAGCCATAAGTAGCCATTCATACAATGCCAGATTAGCAAGTAACTAGGGCTCACGTCAATCAACTTCGGGGGCCCCATGTACATCGTTAAATACATACCATTTTTTTAAGAATACAAATAGCCTAGTTTTATCTCTAATAGCAAATTAATTACCACCCCCTAAATTTTGAAACACCCCCCCTAAAAAAAAGCTGGGGAACATACTGGTAACAAAGTATGTGAACAACTTCTTTCATATATAAATCCTGCTTTCGTCACGTCGAAGTCGCTCTCTGTAATTCCATTATCTATTATTCTCTTCGTAACCTCGACGAAAAACGTTTCATTTCAAGTTAATATTTCATCAGAACCATAAATAGCAAAAAAATTGAAAAAGAAATTATATGCAAAACAAGGCTTTCATCAGACATGATGCACAAAAGTGAACGACATGGAACCCGAAGAGATGCTTTCATTTGAATCAACCGGAGAGTTGATCTAGTCAACTATGCAATTGCAACTTGGTCATTCTGACAAAACAAGGTTTCGTTGGTTGATTGGATTTTTTCTCCCCCGATTGAACTTGACTGCAACGTGCAATGTCTGCGTTCTGACCTAGGAGAGAAATAAATTGTACTCTATGCTACGTCTGGCGTCCGGCTGAAATGCAAGTTTTGAGATGAGCGAATTGTCATGTTATTTTCACTCCAACTATGGGATAAAATAAATTGAAACTGTTTGTTCAAATTCGATTTCTCGGTTGTTCATACGTGGAGTTTTTCTGAGATTTATCTCTCAAATATGTAGAAAGATATACAATTCTGGAGCCATTCGACCCCGGATTGATTTCATACTGAATGCATATTTGAGTAGGCTTACGTTCCGCCGTTTGATTGTATTCCGATACATGGTAAATGCAATAGTGTTCCGCCGTTGTGTTTCAAAACAATCTAATTTAAAACTTGTCTACCTGATATTTCTTTGCAATTCTTTTGAGACACGTGATAGGTATCTTGGGATTTTTCTGTAGAAATGAGACCCGTACTGAAAAGTATTCGCATCGCAGTGAAAATTTCTTTTTTCCTCTGTATTTCTGTAGTCCCCACCTATAATGGCATAAAATCGTCAGGAAATGCTTTTAAAAAGATGTATCAAATAATGGAATTGTGGAGGCTCGTCTTCATCAACATAGGCATTACAGATTTCAACAAAGTAGACTTACCACATTTTCAAACGGTAATGGTCGGTGTGGAATGCTCTGTATTCTTGGAAAATCTTTTGCCTTCCAATTACCCAACCGAGTAGATCTTTTGGTCTTGTTTTTTTTTAAGTACGGATTTTTTTCATGATTCATCCTTCCATTATTTTTATGTAAAGGCAATGTTAGTATGCCGTCTGTAGATTGTTGGCGGTTTTTCAGGCAATTTTTCCTTTGATGCAATGCGGAATCATCTGCTTTGGTGCATGACTCTTCTTTGGATGGTTCCTTTGGAACCGCTATCGTGCTTTCACAGCCCTTTTTGGTGAAATTCCAGAGCGGTTTTGAATTTTGCCCACAAGTTGGAGTTTTACCTCGATTTTGTGATGTACTGTTTGCTATTACGGGTTTGAAGAAATATTCAATAGTCTTTGCTTGAGTTTTTGGATTAAAAGTTTTTAGACTGATTTCTGTTTTTCTCGTTTTGGACACAGGTTCATAAACGTCTTTTGTACCATTTGGAAATTTAGCAGTATCCTGTTTTCGCTTGAGTTTCAAATTGGGGGACTGATTTTTCGTGTTTTCTGGTGTGACTTTACGTGTTGAACGTTTGGATATTTTGCCCGGTATTTCTAATTTCTTCCCGGTGTTTTGACCAAATAAACTTTCTTTGAAGTTTTGGGAAGTTGGTTGATTACGTGTTGTATGTGAAAATATATTCTTTTTACTTGTTATGGCGACTTTCCCCAATGTAACTTCTACATTGTTGGTGCTATTTAATATATTTGAAATTAGCGTCTTTTTTGATTCTTGAATTGTGCTTTGTGTATCATTATATTTACTCATACTAGCCGCCTTTTCTTTGTGTTGGTTCACATTTGAACTTTCTTCTGGTTGTGTATCAGACATTGTTTTCTCTTTATTGCATAAATATGTCTTGGAATATGTTTCCGTTTCACATTCCTTTCCCGCATACTCTGTTGGCAAACTGCTTATGTTTTGTGAAGAATTTCCAGAGTTTCGATATTCCGTGTCGGAATCGATTTCCCCAAAACACTGTCTCGTCAGCAGACCCGAGCATAGGCTTTGCAAGGTTGGAATTTCGTTAAATTGTTGTGTCGGTTGTGGTTCTGTAGCAAAACGCTCATTATTATCTGCAATCATATCTTTTTCTCGAATTCTTGATTTGGTATCCTCCATTAATTGAATAGAAGTTGGAAACTCACATTGCTGAATTATCTTCGGAGGTGGTATTGGCTTTTTGTCATTTCCTCCAGATTCAGTTCCCACTATTTTGGTATGGAGACTTTGTTGTGATATTGAGTCATTTGATGTCATTCGATTATTTGTCTTTGAATTTGTTAACAATTCACCGTTAACTTGTTCGTCGGAATTACCGTTTGCGCTGCTATTTATGATTTCTGATTCATCATTTGTTTCATGTTGGCCAAATATAGCGTATTTTGTCATCTCCTCGTATCTACTTGATGAACTAGGTAGCTCGATATCATGGCTTGTTGGTGTGTGTGTTTCCACAGCATTCGAATTCACGTGAAATAAATTCTCTCTAGGAATAGGTTTGAGGGTTTCGTTGATTCGTAATGTTGCATTCTCGAATAAATCACCAATACTCAGTGGTAATGTTTCTGGTTTTTCTTGCAATGGTGAGTGGCATTTGGCCTGAGGAGACTTTACAAATTCCCATATGTCGGGACTTATAGCTGGGCGTTCTGGGGATTGGGCAGTGTTGATATCACGGACTTGACTTTTCGTCTGGTTATCATGTATCTTTGAAGGAGCTTTGATCGTATTTTGTTGCACAGTTGATAAATTCCGGGGCTGGGGCTGTGCGGACGTTTGAGCGGAATTGTAGCGGAATGGAGTGAAATAGTTGAGTTGTTGTACGTTGCGTGAAACAACATGAAATTGTTTATAAGGATTCTGACGACCTATAACAGTATGAAGTCTTCCGTGCTGATGTGTGAGAGTCGGCTTAATTTGATATGAATTGCCCCGTCCCTACAAGAAGTATAAAACGCAAATTAGTTAAAACACAGAATACTGAGTAAGAAATATGCAATAAGTTTATTGTATTGCATTTTCTCACTTCATCGCGGTGATTTCAAGGAAAATAGATTGCTTGTAATGCAATTTAGAGTCAGTTAGCAACCAGACTTTCTCTGAATAGTTAAAGATACTACTATTAATGATTGCCATGTTATATTAAATTAGTTTAATTTAATTTTGTCATTTAATCACTTGAGCTATGTTTTGTTCTTAAAAATCTAACTAAAAAATACTACGAAACTACCGACAATATAATTTCCTTGACATGAAATTACAATACAATGAATTCTAATACACTCAACATTTGTCCCAGAATTGAAATATTGTTTGGTATGCAAGTTATAGCGTTCTAGGAAATACTACTATTTTCCACTTTTAAAACTTTGTAGCACAATGAAAGCAGGTAGTACAGCAATAGTATTTATTTCAACTCGATCTATTAATACACTTTGTTTTCAATACAAAACGCCTCTCACCTGCACTGTTCGAAAGATAACGCCAGGACGCTGCGGATAAACTTGTGAGTTTGCAAATCGTATGTCGCTTTGATTTTGAGTCGCAAAACGAACAGCTGGACTTGAAATAAAATTTTGTAGGTACTGCTGTTGGTGATTTTGACTTCTGGGCGTCACTTGGCGAGTTATGTGATGAGAAATCGGTTGTTGCTGTCGAGTCAAGTTTAAATCATTAGCAAATCTTATTCCCGCGTTCGTGTAACCTGCGGGGAACGAGGCACCACGGTTGAGGTTGCTGCCTCCCCTCTGGATCTGTACGTTTGCTCTTGGTACGTTTCGATTTCTAGATTGCTGCCAAAGACCATTCAAGCTTTCTTGTTGCGTTCGCTGAGGCCGAAGTTTAATACGTGGGTATTGATTTGTATTCATATTTAAGATAACTAAAGAAAGATTTTGAAAAAGTCATAATTGTTATTCTTGCCAGTCACAATATATATATATATAAATACTCTGTCACATAAAAAAGACAAATGCGATTCTACAAATCTCTTTTTTTCTCAATTATTCCCACTATACACTTGGCTACCTTTTGATGTTGTTATCTGGAACTGACATCTTCCAAACCATATATTACGCAAGAAAAATCATCTACTCGGTTAAGTTTGACAAGTGTTAGTAAAATAGAATAATATTAGAAACATATTCCAGGTCATTTTTATGTAGAAACTTATCTTTATTTCCTTCAAGTTTGCAGCGTCCAGGAACTTTTTTTTTTGAATAATTTCTTCGTGTAATCTGCATATTTTCGCCTATCTTATCTTTTTTTTGTAGTAGCCGTAGTTCTTTATCTGTAGACAAATATTGTTATCATTGGATTCTTATATAACACGATTGGCTCAAAATATGCTGTTTGATTTTTCCGTCGTGCTGGATTGTATATGTTCAAGCCTAATTCATATGTTAACCCTAAATACATAACGACGATATCACACGATTGAATACTTTTCTAGGTGACTATGGTCAACATATTTGCGAAATAAAGGATCATAAGTACGCTAGCAACTTGATTGCATATTTTCCATAAAATTGAACCCCATATTGATAATAAGGTCCCACTTTTTATGTATTTTATGTATAATGGTTAAAACCGCGTGATCAACCACCCATGATTTCTCCCGATAATGGTGTTCGCTTAATAGCAAGTTGGTCTAAGTTACATGAAAGTCAGTTGATCTCAAATTATGAAAAAAACTTCCTTAAACTTCAGTTCAACTACTATATTTAGTGTGGGTCATGAATAGTTGTTTTGTGAACTATAAGGACAACTTTAAAGAGTAATACAAGTTTAAAAATCATTCTCTTTTGTGTCATTTGGCGACCTAGATACCACCAATTGGCGTGATACATTTCCCTCTCGGTCCTCAAATCCTGGCATATTTATAAAATTAAATAAAACAACAAATTGAAATAATTTACTTTCATTGGCAATTTTTCAAACATTTAGATATTACATTAGTCGAATCAATTCCGAAAAATGATTTTTTTGAAATGCTATTTGTCATGGTGATTTGTCATGAAGTATAGTAACATAATTAATTATTCGGAAATGTTACTCGTTGTACATTTTTTACGACATGTCCAAAGCGGAAGGGAGGGGGCGGAACGGGTGACAAAATTTTATCGTGCATACTAATTACACACTAACTACAGTCGTCAGGTATTTATAAAACAATCTCATTTTTACCCTTGATTCCTGGTTGGGTTATAAGAAGCAAAAGACACAAAGTATTGTCTAGCATTTGTGAAAAGTAAGACCTAGTGTATATGATGAAGTTTGAATTAATTTTATTCAGTATTATCTTAGCGACTGATATTGTATCAGGTTCGTTCATATCATTTTCTTTTTTATATTTTGCATTTGCCAAATAGTGTGAACCGCATCGCGCATTATCAAGTGTTTGCATTTTGTGCAATTTAAAAGATTTTTATCATTTCACAGCGATCTTATGTTGGACATGTACAAATGTAAGCAGCGAACAGGAGTGCAGAGATAATGGTCGAGCCGTACAGTGTCCTGGAAAAGGGGTATGTGTGTGTTAAGCTTTGATTGTATATATTTTTAACTCCCATCGTTCCGAGGGATCAGCAAAGTGGAATTTGAAGAGTGTGGGATCTATAACCGCAATATTGTAATTATTTTTTGATTATAGACATTCTTCTAATCAAAAAAATTTCGATACACTCAAAACTGTTTCGTTTCCAGATATATATATAATTTCATTTCGCTTAAAAATGTTTTAAGGATGCTTGTCAAATTGAAGTACGATACGAAAAAGGATGGGGAATACACCCCAAGATCACGAAACGATGCAAGCAAGCATTAGCATGTGAAAACAATTTTAAGCAAGTAAGTGAATTAATTTCAGAATCCAGAATTAAGTTACATCAAATCCCAAACTTATTCGAAAAATTATCTTCTTCTAAGTTTATTCGTAGTAAGATGCTAAGCCCCCAACTAAGATAAAAGCGTGGACATCAGAGTCCCAGATGGTCATGATATAAATTGAATTCATGTATAAAAAAACAACAACTAAATATACATTATTGTAGTGGCTCATCATAGAAGCTGTTTGCATATTGTATATCCATCTGGTAAATCCTATAATATAAAAGTATAATAGTTCGGAAATTATTGCGCATTGATGTCATACAATACAGAGAAATAAGCAGTGCTCCTCTAACTTCGTATTTTTAATATCTACAGAATTTAGAAGGACTAAGAAGATCAAGTCAATGTAGTCCAGAGGCATCTAGTCCTGTTTGTAGATGTTGCTGTGAAACAGACAGATGTAACTTTGATGCTCTAATTTGCTGGGATGAACGTAAGTGTATATATTTATTTACATATATTTTATTTTGTAAATTCAGAACATCCATGTGTAATAAACAGATCTTTTGCCCTTTTCTGACTGACCCAAAATGCGTACTGTCTGTATACTTCCATAAATGCATTCTTCTAACGTTCTATATACCGAAACCTGTTCCTTTCTGTCCAACATTTCACGAGTTGGCGTTTTACAATTCCCTCTGTTTTAAACCAACCAGTGTTGAGGTACAATATAATTCACTGATTGAGTGCCATGTAACTGAATGTTTTGTATTTCCGAGTTCCAACGTGTAGCAATTCCATAGCACGAAACAAATAACATGGTGTTCATAAATCCTGCTCCCAAATTCGATAAATTTAAATTTTGTTACGTTACCGTCATACCAGCGGTAGATTTCTCGACTATAGCAACATTAATTAAACACAAATAAATTCATTTTAAGCAAAACATTGTCCAAGCCTAAAAAATGGCCCAAGAAATGGGAAAGTATCATGTACAAACGGGAAAGAGGTTGGGAGCAGATGCAATTTTCAATGCAACGAAGGCTTCAAACTGAAGGGGAAAAAATCAGTAACATGCAGTGAGTAACTTATCTATTCCGGGAGTATATTGTTAATATTACCGCGTTCATTTGCTGTGTGTTTTAATGCTTGTAAAAGAAGGTAAAATAAACGACTCCAGAAAATATAACTCATACTTTGATTGTCATAGCACGAACTAGGATATTATATCGATTTTGGTCATCACTAAGTGTAGCGTATCCAGCCGAAATAACTATTAAGAAAAAGGATGGAAATAATGAATTTTCTTACACTTAGGACCGAACCTGAAATGGAACTCGGCACTTCCTGAGTGCCAACCTATAACTTGTCCGGGCTTACCAGCTACAATCATGTACGGGTCTGTAAAATGCAGTAAAGCAAACCATTACTCAAGCAGATGCACGTAAGTGAAGATAAGGTGACTTATGCACTTATTTGAAATTGAGAGAATTGAAATTTTAATATCGTATAATTGTGCAGAATTTCCTGCGAACCAGGATATGAGCTATCTGGTTCCAGAGTTTCGACGTGTAACAAAATTGGAAAATGGACACCAACACCATCAGTTTGTCATTGTGAGTATAGAGGTTTTTTAGTTAGTATATATACTTCTCATTTTGTTTATGGCAACGAATCGTTTATAATTTTTCATTGCAAAAACATATACATTCATTATCAATTATTTTCTTAGAGATGTTCCAAACTGAGTTCAACATCTCACATCTACGTCTAGTATATAAAGTAAATATTGAATTTTATTACAAAGTTCACATTAAAAAGATGTTCATAAATTTCATAGCTAATTTTTGCAAGATCAATCATGACTACATAAAGAACGGAGCTGTGACTTGTTCGAAAAATAAGCAAATCGGAAGCATTTGTGAATTCTCTTGTGATTCTGGGTATAACTTAGCTGGAGAAAGATTTTTAACGTGCAGTAAGAATTTTTTTACTTTTCAAAATAAACAAGCCTCTGTTGTATTTGAGAGAAGTCGCACTCCCCAATCTGCCTGTAACGTTATTAAACTAGATAATCCCGCCAAAATATTTATTCACAACTGTTTGGAGTATGTCTTACAAGTCACAATGTTGTCTATCTATTCTGGCCAAGGTACAATCACTTGTATGCTAAATTATCTGAACTAAAATTCAGCTTTTCATTGTAAAATCAAAATTAAAATATTATATATCGCAATGACAGTTCAACCAAATATGGCAAACCATTTCTGGACTCAGAGTAAGATTCTGCTCCTACGGATCCCCGAGTAGACTAGTTAGTATTCGAACGTGATTCGTTTGATAAGCATTCTATTTATGAATTGGGATATCTTGTAATTTTTTTTGCACTATTCTTCCTATTTTATAGCCGATGCAATGAAATGGGACTTTCCTGCACCCAAATGTGAGGCAATATCCTGTTCTTCATTATCTCGCAGTTTCCTGAATGGCCTTATAACATGTTCTCTAGGAAACTCTTATCCTAGTAAATGCAAGTGAGTATGTTTATTTCATTGCAAAATTAATTTTGAGTAGTTCTGTACATATGGGTTCTTCTACCCCAAGGTGGCATAGAAACTATTATCAACGTGTTTATCGGACCATGTTCTCTTACGAAACCCATCACTCATTTGTTGACGGTTGCTATTTACCTAAAAGATTAATATTCACGAGTAGCAATTTATCACAGTACTATTGTACCTTATCCAAACATGAATTCATGGAGAATGAAATGTCTACACAGCGAGTTATTCATCAAAATTCATTTCTCGGAATGTTGTTTACACCGATTCCCTATAATTCCTTGATTTGCCTTGATATATTATGTGAGATTCATATCAAACACCCATTATTGCCCATCGAAATGTGACGCCAAAGAAATACTCGGAATTAAGATCAAAGCGATTCGTGGATATAATACAATTTTTTAATTTAGTCATCAATAATTGAGCAATTTTTTATTTCGGTTAGTATGATTTTTCAATTATAATAAATTTCATGGATCATTGTATATAATTTAAATTCAATTCAGGTTTGCCTGTCGGGAAGGTTTTATACTTTCGGGAGAGGAAAACACAGAGTGTACTGAAGATGGAACATGGTCCAATCCCGTACCGTCTTGTCAAAGTAAGGTTTACATAATAATTTGTGAAAATAAAGTCAATTGGCTTTTGCCACTCTTGGGGGCCGTTTTCAATGTCAAATTGAACATGAGGTATTTTATTTTATTATTTGTTTTGATTCATACTTGTAGGAGATGGCTGCGATCTACAACTTCTGGCGCTGACAAATGGATTGCTGAATTGTTCGGATTCGTACAAAGCTGGGAGTAGTTGTAAGATCATTTGTGAAGAAGGATTCACGCTTGTCGGGGAGTCTACGTTGGTTTGCAGTAAGATACCTATCGACCATTCTATTGTTGATATCTTAGAAATTAATTATGAAGTTGTCAAGTATTAGAATATTTGACAAATTAAATGATAATGTGTTTTCTAGTTTTAATTATTTTTTATTATCATCCAGTGAGTAACTTTGCAATTTTACTTTTCCGCACCAGATGATGAGTTTGGTTGGGATGGTGAACCTCCTAAATGCGTTCCTACAGAATGCCCGCATTTGAAAATCAACCAAGGATCTATAGAATGTTCACTCGGCAATGCATTTACAAGCATTTGCAGGTAGGCTTCCGAAGTTTCTACTATACTGTAATGAACCATTTTTATATTCTAGAAGTATTTCCTTATAGGATATCCATTGTAGTCATGAGAATGTTGATTTTGTTTGTGCAAGCTAGATCTTTATTGTATCCATAATTTATAGGATTTCGTGTGATGACGGTTTCAAGTTGCTTGGACCATCGACAACCACATGTATTAGAAATGGAAAATGGTCAGCGCCTTTACCTGAATGTGTTGGTAAGTATGATGAAATAAAAGCTATAAATTAGTTATTCAACAAACTTCTTATCTTTTCCGTATGCTTACATTAACATCAAGGCTTAGCTGTTTGTGTAAGTCAGGCATTACAATTTGCTCGTAATCTTTGTCAATCAAGAGCAGTAATTTTGAGTATTGGTGAATATAAAACTTTAGGTATATAATTACAATAATCACACAATGCGGCCAAACTAATAGTTCGTGTGTGCGATAAGCTCCGGCGATCTTGTCATCTGTGTCGCTACCTCGAAATTTTTCTTTCTTAATCAAAATTTTATAAATAACATCTGTAAAAACCTTCTATTCAATTTAGTTTCAGTGACAACATGTCCATCATTGGAGGAAAGCTTAGAAAATGGTTTGGTGGAATGTACTGTGAAGAACCAGGTTGGAAGTATTTGTAATTTCAAATGCGTGGAAGGGTACAAACTTGATGGAAGAAACAAAACTATGTGCAGTAAGTAGATTTTTGAGAAAAGTCAATGCGATGTTTCAAATTATTAAATTTGTGCAATGTAACAAAGCGGTGCAGGTGTTCACATAATTGTATCAACTATATAAAATACCAAATTACATACAAAAAATCAATTCTCTCGTTTTATTTTATCGCCGCTCAGATGAATACCCGATTAGCGCCTGCGTTAACTGTGAATCATTTTCATAATTGATGGTTGGAATTTCGTAAATATATCAAACTAAATTTGATTTGTTTTTGCCACAGAGTCATCGTTGGAATGGGATGATGAACTTCCCCTGTGTAGAGATATCCGTTGTTCTAATATTAAAACTGATTTTGATAAAGGATTTGTGAAATGTACGAATGGAAATAGATATTCAAGCGTATGCAGGTAACAAAAAAATGACATTGGAGTATAAATGTCTTGAAACGAGCAAACGAAAATTTTCTACACATACCTATCAGCGTATATAGCTATTATTTCTCAAGCCTACTGCTATGAATACTGCATTAAGTTTCATTAAATCTCGATATCCTTCCAGATTTTACTGTCAGCCTGGTTTTAAATTGAACGGATCATCAGAAGCGCAATGCGACGGTTCAGGATATTGGACACCATCTGTTCCAATTTGTGAAGGTATGATAAATTAAGTAGTCCATTTTCAGTATTATCAATGGATTTTTCGATCAGTCATTTGTAAAATACAAATTCAATATCTTTTAATCCATTTCACGAATATATAAATTTCCACGATCGATAAAATATACTCAAATTTGCACGTTCTCGTTCAAATATAAAAGAATTTTCAAAATACTTGTAAATTTGCCTAACTGGTGGAAATGAACAGTTATGTCTCTCAGGTCAATTAGAATCAGTTAGTATTGCTGGTTACAATTTCACCTAACTGCCAAAGGATTCGCGGATTCGTCGTGAATTACCTTGTTCGCTTCTTTTGTGACCATTTCTTTTGACAAATGAAAATTCAAATTACTAGTCATTTCTGAATAAACTAAGCATTTTGTCCATACCAGACAAACATATTACCGATGTCGTCTGTTGTATAGACAATGTTTTCAATATAAAAATATATAATTATTTGCAGATGCTTACTGCCCGGCAAGTCGTAAAATGTTAGTCAATGGCAAAATGGTTTGTACTGACGATGGAAAGTTGGGAACTAAATGCGAATATATTTGCGATAAATATCATGATCTGGTCGGAAATTCTACGCGGAATTGCATCTCTACATCAGATGGTAAATTACGATGGGATGGAGACGAACCTCATTGCGAGTGTAAGTGACTGTAATCACACAAAATAAAAAATATGTCACTTGCAGAATTTTTATGAAACAAAGCTTTTTAATGTCATGAAGCTTTTTGACACAATAATTTCGAGTAACATTTAAGGTTTAATCTCATGCCGATATCTATAACTGCGCGCAGTATGTAATAAATAGTTACATATTATCAAGGCGCAAAAAAGTTCGTTCCTATAAACCGCAGTAGGGAATCAATGGCTGCTCACCCGAAACATTTTTAGAGTGAAGGTTTGAAAACGCCTCGTCACAAAATATCTTTTACTATTACTTTTTACTATTTATCATGATAATTGTAGGTTTCAACCGCAAACATTGTTTGTGTATTTTCGTGTTCAACTTAGATGAGTTAAAGAAGGGATTTTTATTTAGCGTATCTGTTGGATTCAATCTACCCTACTATAACATTGGTGAATTCTTGAATCGAAATTTAAATCGAATCTTCCTCTGCTTTGATTGAAACATTTGCTATTTCAGCCAAATATTGTCCATCAAGCAGAATATCGGTGGCGAATGGCCGTGTCGTGTGTACAGATGACGCAAAGCTAGGATCAATATGTGAATACATCTGCGAGGTAGATTATTATTTGGTTGGAGATGCCACTCGTAAATGCATCCCAAATCCGAATGGTTCTGTCGACTGGGACAAAGAAGAGCCATACTGCGAAGGTAAGCTAGACGCATCATTTGTTAAGAAATATATATGATATTGTTTACTCTTTCCCTCTGAAATATTATTAGGAACTTGTAGTTGTTTGGTTAGAGAGTATTTTTTGGAACCAACACTTTCATTTGAACAGCCTGTATTTGTTGTAGATTTCAAACAGTCATGAGGATGAGTCCGATTGAATTATCGGTAACCTTTGTTTAGTATCAAACCAGTATGGTTATTTGTCACAAGGCAGAAAGCACATATTTAAAAAATGCTTTTAACAATATTTTATTTTGATTCCCATTTCAGCCGTTCAATGTGAAACCCAGGAACGAATTCCCCACGGTATAATTAAGTGTTCAAAGGAAAACAATGTTACATCGACGTGCGATTTCAAATGCACAACGCCATACTACAGTTTGTATCCACCCGATCTTTCAACCAATATGTGCATGGGTGATAGCGAATGGGATAAACCCACACCATGTTGTGCTCGTGAGTATGCATTCTTTTTAAACACTTTTTGACTTTTGATCAGAATTCATTATCGAATATAGAATAGGTTGTTTTGCAAAACAAGCTTTGATTTAATGATTCATATTTAATTATACTTCGTACATATATTACTTAGTTCTCACGCAACAACTACGAACGTCGTTGATTGCCATTGGAATACAAATATTTGTAAAAGTTGTACAGTCAGAAAATATCTCTATTATATAGTCATAATGAATGGCTCATTGGTTAGTGCGTTGAAGTAATTAGAAGTCACTTGTGTTGGTCGACGTATTAGTGTGTGAGAGTGTGAAATTCTAATCAAATAGTTGGTTATTTCATATATACACATAACTATTCATAGGTCCTTGTCCTCCATATGCCTTGATGGATTTCGTTCTGATTCTTGATTCGTCTTCATCGATCGGCGTAGAAAATTGGATGAAAATGATTGATTTTTTACAAGATTTCATGGAGTAAGTCGGTTATGTTATTGGGTGGATAACTGTCATTTATCACTTCCGATGGTCGTTTTTTCATACGACATGAATATTTAGGCAACTTTATGACAGGACAATTTATTTTATATTTTGGAAAAATTAGTTACTCAAATTACTTACTACAAAAATTAATTGAGTCATTATTATTTTCAGAGATTCATAGAGATAACGGATAATCATGTTTAATATATTGAAGTTCTCACTGACCTTTTTTGTTAAATATTTGAATATTCTAAATCAAATAGGGGACATTTAGGTAGGGGTAATTTCGTCTGGCTGAAATTGTGGAGGGAGCCTGCTTCTCAATGGAAATTTTTTTTTGAACCAAGTCATAACAACGTAGTGTTTCCGAGATGAATCTAACTTTGGCAGCCTTTGTAATTGAAGTATTCTTAAATCCTCTTTTTGATTTCAGTGATTTTCTAGTCAAGTACGATGGTACAAATTTTGGTGTTTTGCGTTACAATAGGAATGTCGATGTGGATCAACAGGTATGTGGATAACTGCAGCATAAAGTAGAAATAATAACCAACCCTTGTTTGACTTTAGCAAATCTTATAGACTTGTTCACAAATATAACCGACCGATTGATTGGGATGGTTTAATTCGTATCATTTAATGACTAGAAAGGTATATGACAATATGGTTGTAGTACATAAGTACATAATTGCATCAGCGAACTAATAGATTAACCGAAAAAGCCATATTTCCACCTGTGCAATGTGGAAATATTGAAATATATGATAAATAAATGATTCAAATGCTCTACTACTCAATCGTTTCAGATTTTACTGAAAGATCATACTGATGACATCCAACCTATTTTAAAGAAAATGGGAGATCTGAAATATGATGGATCAGGTTGAAAATACATTATATTTTGTGAAATAAAACTATTGAATGTAGCCCATCATGACCATGTGTATAACGACCAGAAGAAATAAAGATAATGCTCTCTACTCACAATGTTGTCACGTAATGTCTGATAGCGACTCCTGTTGGCAATTGATGGTGGTCCAATCCTCACCCGATCTTGTAAATAGAACTGTTATATATAACTGGCCATCGATATCACTTATCGTTTAGATTTAATGCGCCCTTCTCGCCATGTAAACTGAGCTGAGACAGTCTGTCGGACGCTCTCTCGCGCACCATTAACGTTCAAACAGTATAATTGACGTCCGATCATTTTCTCATAATCCTAAACTAATTAGTAGACTTCAAAGTTGTTTAATTACTGGTTTAATTGTCGCGTGCTGGCCTTCTCGTTAACGAAAATGTCACACTTCGGCTTGTCATTTATATTTTGTTACATCAAAATTATTTTCGCGCTGGATTAATACTTTTACAACTTGATTTAAATATTTTGACCTGGCGAACAGAGTTATTTAAACTTCTTAATTAAAATGGCGGCTTCGTAATCTTTTGTATGGGCGTAGTACGTAGCCATAAGAAAGCACCAATTTTTTCGTCTTGTTCCTTTTTAATGTGTATTTTGGTGGATAATATCGAAGTTATGAATGAGTCTTACTCAAATAGTTCACTAATTTTTATTATTTTCCATTTGTTCAAAGGAACTTTAACTGGAAAAGCATTGAGATACGCTCTAGATGTTTTGTTAACAAAAGAAAATGGAAATCGAGAGCACATTAAAGATGTTTTGTTGGTGATCACAGACGGAATGTCTCAAGATCCGGTCGAGGAAGCGGCACAAAATCTGAGAAATGCTGGAGTGGAGGTTCGTTTTAGCTTCACTGGAAAGGGCTGACACTGCTTTTCTCTTATATTTTCCGAATAATGTTGATTTGCTCTCGTAATATAAAAATACATTGTGCAAACTCATACGTCATTTAGGGTGTACATGACAATAAATCTTACATGCAAACTTATTTCTCCAGACATTCGTACTTCCCGTCAAACCAAACCGAGGATCGTTAAATATTGAACAGCTCCGACACATCGCAGGCAAAGAAGAAAACATGATTATGGCTGCAGCGGAACTGGGATTCCAAGCGTTGACGGCTGAGTTTTCAAAAGATTTGGGAGTTATTATATGTGGTGATCCGTGCGATCATGCCGCTCCAGAAACCCCACTTGACAGGCTGGTCGCCTTCGATGCAATGTAGACAAAATAAATTTTATAGCATTTTTGTAATGTTTAATGATATTTTGAGACTCAAATGTGTCTAATATTTATTATTTAAAATTGAGTTTTCAAAATATGTTATCTTAACGTAAATCATTGTGATTGAGATCTCGGGTTGTTGTGGCGTTTATCGAATAAGATTCTTTTATAAAAGTGAATCATCGAGGTAAAAGTTGCAGGAAAACTAAAAATTGTGTCCATATTTTTAAATGTATCTGATAAGATGTTTGTACCTATATTATTTGAAAATGACTCAATCACTAAGTGCAGACATGAGTAACTCATATTTGTAAAGTATTACCTATATATTTTTTTTATTCATAATAAAGTTTGCTATGAAATTATGGCATATATTTTGTATTGATATTTGTATTCATAAGCGATAAGATGTAGCAAGTTCGCCTGTACTTTCACATAAATGTGACGAAAAGAAAACTAAAATTAAGGATATAATGTTCGATGAAGTTTTATATTTTTCCATTGTAAAATTGGAGTTAATTTATAAGAGTATTACATATAGCACAAAACCAAGAATGTGCTCAGCTCAATTCACGCCTACAACTTTTTATTTTCGCGTGGTTGATGCTGTAATACTTTGCTCAGTGAAGAAGCTATTCAGTTGTGATCTGGATAAAAGTCAGTCTTTATTTCTCTACGTAATCATTCGTATTTATTTGTAGTGAAGATATATAGATGTCTCTCCCTTCACACTATACGGCTGCGGTGCGGTTAGACTAAATCGTCACTAAAGGATATCAGAAACGACAAATATATAAACCTGGGGAAATATCTAAATATACCGATGTCTTGCAATAGTGAACAACCAAACTTTTGAGTACAATCATAGTAAGATAAGTTTAATGTTGATTGTTTGTAAAAATACACAGTGCATGTCACAGAAATTTATAAACTTATTATAGAATTGTGATACAGAAATTATTTTTTCAGGTTTTGTCCAGAATTCATTTATTGAACAAATATATATATATATATACTCCCATTGATTATTGCCAACGAATTTTGTTGCTTATATATATAACAATCATACATTATGACAGGGAAAATTGTAATATATATACTTAGTTTGAACATTCGTCATCAATAATAAAGTTCTAGTAAATTCCAAATTCATTTGTATTTAATGAATATCTTCAAAATTATCTAATTTGGTTTTAATTAAATTTGATCAAGTAATTGTTAAAAAGGAATTATAATGAAGAGAAAAATGTTCGTTGTACTGTCAACATTTACTGAAGACCCTGTTATATACTAACGAATACATTAGTAATATAATACTAAGCAATTGATGAGAATCAGCATATCGATTTTTACCACCAACTCCATGTTATCTGGTTATTGTCCCGGATGCAATCCTAAAAACAAAAAGTTGCATCAAAATATTTGGTTGAAAAATTGAATATTACATTGAACGTTGTGAGCTATTTTAATCGGTGTATGCCCCTTACCGCCATTTTTATTAAATTGTTATCGACGAACTAATACAATCTAAAAATTTCTAGAATTTATGAAAACTTCTAAAATCAAAAAATAAATAAATAAATGGAAGTGAATGGAACTAAATTCCAGAAAATATTTCAAATTCTCGTATTCAGAGGCTTCTTAAAAAGTTTTAGATGATATCCACCGAAAACGGAATTTATATATTATAGATTTCAGTGTTTAAACCGTTGAAGTAATTTAAAATAAACGTATAAGAATATTTACCGAAAATATTTTACAATATCCAGGAAATTTGGTACAAGACTCTGTCTTAGACAAGTAATACAAAAACGTTCGGTAATTGACGTACGGGGCCATGTCGAGAACATGAGACACATCCTCCAATACCCATTCGAGAGCGTCTTCGCCATATTTTTCCTGCATGAAATATTTTCTTAGTTAGAACGAATTCCAGTATTTTGAATTTCGATAATTTTTCGTAAAGTAAGAACAATGGCATAAACAGTTAGGGATGTTGGATTCAAACCTAGCCAGCTAAGGATGATTTCTTAACCGATCATGACACGCGCCACAAGGTGTAATAAATTGAGTCGGAGTAGTTTTGAACAGAAAAAACTTGTGCCCCTTGAAACCAAGTAATAATATAATTGTGAGTGTATACTTGAGTGGATTATGGATGAAAACTAAATTTTGTAACATTCTGGAGTTAGACCATAATATGCATTCTGATTGCAATTTGCATGGGATTACCTGGGTCAGTTATACACATTGCTATATATAAATATATACTATTATTTTTTGTTGTTGACATGTTTTGCAACTATGAATACATATATAAGTCAAATATGTACGTACTATGATCATCTCAATCAAATCAGCGCCACATTCATCTATACCTTCAGTTTTTTGACTGCTTAGACTGGTCAACATTGTCATAAGCCCATGCGGAAGGCCTGGTGGACCTGGCGAGTGACAACCTAGACAGAAATATTTATTGTGTTATATATTTAATTTATACCCTTTGACTTATCATAACAAATGCTCATATGTTTGTCAACAAAGAGTGCAACGCGGACACTGAAAATCAATTACCACAACATAAAGTTTATCAACAAACGTTGGAAACGCATTAAGTCGCTGAATATTCCGATACAAAATTTTTAAGATCAATTTACAGATCGGATAGTCTTCATGTTCGTTTTTTTTATATTTTATTCTGATGTCATACTGATTTTCGCTGTATGATATACCTCATCCAAAAATATATATTATTTTTCAATTCCATTCGAGATTAAATGACAATGATATACTGCTATAAATAAATGGCATAAATATTATTTTAGCCTCCTTTAAGCTTACCGTCTGAATCTTTTGCGAAACACATCGCTATCAACACAATAAGACGTAAAATTTCTTCAAAGTACATGATAAAAGCGCAGATTTATACAAACCGTACAGGCCTATACTATACGAGCGACAAATTAAAACTGAAATCATTAGCGGATAAAATTATTTTATAACAAAATTTTCTACATCATTTTTGTAATTAAAATTAAAGATAATTTTAGGTCTTATAATATTTTACCAGTTTTATTCTTGGTAATGACCAGGTGTTTACATAGCTATCAGTTTCAGAAATCCATGGAAAAATATGTAAAGCTTACGAATATTTTGAACAATTTAATATTAGATGAGTGTTATGAATGACTTGTGTTGAACCCAAATTTTAGTATTTTCATTTATTTCTTCAGTAATACCAGACTTGAGGTGAACGCAATTTACACATAATAAAAATAATAAGTTTTACTAATGCACGAAATTATCGCAGATTATTCAAACCAATTTGGTCCAATTTACAGCTTTCTCAACAGTTCATGACGATTTCTAATAAAATTGGAAATTCTCAAAAATGATAATTAGTACTATGTCGCTTGTGTTGCGGGTTTATAAAATATTTAATATATGCTTAGTATTAATTGTTATATTAATTATCTCTATAGTATCAAAAAAGTCCTACTCATCCCGGATATGTGTTTATTCGGAAGCTTTTATTCTAAACTGAGGTAATTGGTAATCCAGGTAAACTATCTGAAAAGTTGGATGTTGAGGATAATTGTTATACCTTGCATATGGCGGGACACACAGGTCATACTGTGATTGGAAAAATAAATTTGCTCTTTTTTCGAATAGGTTAAAACATCAGTAATAAAAACGTTTTAAATTCATGTATTTATGCAATTGTAGCAGTCGGCTAACCAATAAAATTCAACTAAATAATGTTTTATTTATTATTAATCGAGCCGTCTCCCTTCGCAACAATCGGGTATTATGACGTCACTTATCTGATGCCATAACGTTTTTATTTCAGCCTTGAGCTTCATATATTGATGGATTTTATAAAATCTTGTATGACGTAACTGTTGGTGGATCCTCACAAACGAAATAGCCGAGGGGCCCGCATCGTCTAAATGCGGCCCTAGGTTGTTTCATTATTAATACTTTTTGTTAATTCCAACTTTATTTTTATTTTGTAACTGGAACGTGTTCAGACGGTTCGACAATATTCTTGATATTAAAAAATTTTCAAACCTAATTTATACATGATATATATTAAATACAACGCAACAAGCAATAATCACATTCCTCAACTTCCTTTATTCAAGTAACGGAAAAATTTACGTACAAATCTGGGATCAACATTAAGCGGATCGAATGTCAGGGCAGTTAATTTTAGACGTCTGTCTTGTGTGTTTTAAGCCGTTCGTCGAAATCAAAAATCAATATCAAAGGCAGGGTAAATTAAATAAAAATGTATTGCTCGAAGTATAGTATAATTAGTCTAAGACAGAAACTCGTAAACATTTTTGCTGAGCTACGACGCCAAAAGTTTGTACAGAATTACACAATAAAATTTACTCTAATTTGAGACCGATTTGATTACTAATTGAAAACCACTAGTGTAAATGTTGAACTAAATTTTGAGCTTTTGATGTCCTATAAATTAGGCTCTATTTATCTTTAACTGTGGGAATATTTCCTTTGTGGTACTGTTACCGCGGCCATAAACATTTAGCACTCTATCGCACACTCTACCAGTCCACAAAATGAAAAAGAATATAAAAGGTCATACATATATACATATCTGAAATTGAAAAATATTGTACACAGAAAATACCTTCGTATTCTAATGATTGTTTTTGTGTATTGGGTAACCTGGGAATATTGGTAATATATATTCCCGTGAAAAACATTTATTATAGTGTGTTTCATGAACTGTCATCAAATAATGATATCTAGAAATTAAACTTGAAATCTAAATTCGAACGTTCCCTTCTAGGAGTAAAAAATCCGACACCAATTACACTATTTAATTTTTAGAATGCGGTACAGATAAAAGTAAAGCACTGAACCACTGTATTAATTAGAAGGCACTGTTTGTTCTTACACAAATGGAACTGAATAATTAGTCAAAAATTTATAAAAAAAATTTTCGTTTCAACCTAAAAATAGAAGATGAAATGCTGCAATGTTAATTATTTAATTAAAATCTATATTAAGATAATTGTTCACTGTCGATAAATTTCTTACAATATCAAATTAAGTTGTCGGTGCGAATAAAGCAATCGTTTGCCAACGCATATTGTACATAATCCCAAAATCGAAGACGCACAAGGAAACAAACGAAGAAATGAACATAAACATTTGTTTTGAAATAAGTTTTCCCGTCCCGTATTTTGAAAAAAGTTTTCAAAGTAATTCGTTGTATCGAATATTGATTTGAAATACTGCATTACAAATTTCCCATTAAAATAAAAAACCCGTAATCGAACGAAATTTACGAGCCCTCAACGCCACTACAAATAGGATCATCGAAATTCACATTTTGGCAAAAACTATGTTAGTACTCTGTACCGAACTTTATTTGCCTCAAAAATAACGTACTTATAATATAATCGGACTGCCATGTGGTGCGATTGATAAAACATTGGCTCTTTGCAGCGTAATCAAGATTTTTGTGATTATCTAGTCCACAAAGAAAATTGTCAAAATTTGTATATAATTATTGTATCAATTAGATATACCGAGGCCACGCGACAGATGACAGTACAAACTACAAAGTGTTTGCTAACATATAACTATCGCTTTAATATATTATCTGAGAATGTAAGTGATTAGTCACATATGAGTGAGTAACTTATCTATAATACCAAATTGACAAATAATGCCAATGCAATGCCAACAGTGGTATCTAAGATTTTATATAATGACGTATTATTTGAGAGTCAACTTGAAGAAGACTTATTTCAGAACATGAAAAAAAAAACTGATATTAGTAATACATATGTCTAAATGGTGTGTCACTGGGATCACTACTGACAGTTTGCTGAAATTAATACTAATTAATTGCATCGTAAATTGCCTTGTAACTCTGTACGTATGCAAAAATTGACATCATTTTGGCTGACCTTAAGCATGCACCCTCCACAGCAAAAATAATCTCAGTTATCAACATTAGCAAGCTAACCGGTCCTTCAAAACATGAGATTAAAGAATTGAATATATTGCAAATATCGGTCTATTTCAGCCGATACTAAAACAAATACCGATATTGAAAAAATAGCCTATATTACCGATACCCGATATATCGGTTCATCTCTAGTTTAAAATGTTGTTTTCTCCACCAGCAGGGGAGTAATTGCCAACGGTCTATAAAACGCAGTGAAATAGTAGACAGTGTTGAATTCCAGATATAGTAATTAACATGTCTGCATTGGACTGAAGTGATCACCCCTTATTATATTTTTAACAACTAAGATGAGTTTTTCTGTGAAACTTTAAGTACAGAATAAGTATTTACAGATGATGACAGATTTGAAAAACCGCGACGTTTCGACTACAATTTCCCGAATGTGCAGATAAAAGAAAAAATAATCTCACTGTTTGTATAAGATTGATGAACTGTTATATCCTCATAATTACATATTATATTAATTCGTAACTTTTGATTAAATTCTATATTTGGGATAATATAATTTAGTTAAAACCGCGAATTCATAGTTGGCTCACGTTTACATAATTCAGATTGATGTAAAAATCAAAAACATGATCAAGCATGATTCAATCACTTTCCGGGTCTGCTGTGATTATGCCATAGAACAACTTTAATCATGATGATCAACTCTTTTATTTATTATTCGGCACGGATATGAAAAAAATTCAACGAGACATAAGCGGGTATGACGTCAGTGCCATATTGTCTATTCTAAAGGTTTGAAATTTGTTAGATTTGAAGTTTTTTCATTCAGATTAATCAAGCTCACTCACCAAACATTGGAAAATATGGAACGATTCGCCTAGCTCGCGAACTCAAAGTATGCCGATGATTTCCAACACAATACTCTTGCAATTCTTTTTGTCTTGATCCTTATTTAAATCAAAAGTTCGTGCTGACGCTTGGTGCATACATAGATATTCATCAATAGGAGTGTTTCATTTTAGAATAATTAGGAACATTGTATATACGTTGATTATGAAATGGCAATTCGAAATATCGACGTATCGGTATCGGCGAAAAAGTGATATATATCGTTACATCTTCATTTCAAACGTGTGGATATTTGATGTTTCAGACGAAATGAGTCATACATTAAATATTTGTGTAATTTATAAAGAAAACAAACCATCATTGAACGCTGCTTTTTGTTATACAATCCACGAGTCTTCAACTGAAAGGCGACGGAGCACTGATAGAGAATAATAATAATGGGGTTGCAAGCGGCCATAATGTGTTGAAGCTGCTGATGGCCGTCGGCGAACTCTGCTACCGTAGCCCCAAACTGCACCGAAGTAGTAATGTATTATACACACTCCTGTCTGAATACGTTTTGTAGTAATATGTCAAATATGAATTAAAAAAAAATGGCCAATCGAAGAAATTTCTTGGATGCGTCGTTTACATGTCTATTTTTCGCCTCACAAGATCACGAATGGTTTGGGCCGGGGAAAGGTTAATTGGCAATCAAAAAAAGGCAAGGAAACCGCAGTGTAATATGGTTTCTGATAGAATCGACGATAAATCATCAAACTCAATCAACCAACCCGAAGTCAATCTGTAATCTCATAGATAATGAAAAGTGGGTAACTTACCTATATACATAACCTAAGTTAGGTGAAAAAAATTAGAAACAATAATTTTCTAATTTATATTTTTGAAGAAATCGACCATATGACTTACAATTGTTATCTTTACTGGGAAGCGGAAAAAATAAACAACCACAAATCATTGTTTGAACATTGAATCGATCAATTTCTACGAAGTGTGATGATGACAACAAGAACAAGTGTACAGAAAATCATTATTATGCCTGAAGCAACGTTTTGCCAGGTGTGAAATACCAAAATTGTTATCTAGGATTTTGAAAGACAAAACTGGCCGCAATCCTCTGGAATTTTGAACTTTAATTCACTCAGCGTCATTCAGTGTGGTTGGTGAATACGGTTCTGACATACGGCGTTGTTTGGGTGTATATAACTTCACAACAGACTTGACAGTTTACCAAGTGAAGTTTTCGAAACAAAATAGTTTTAACGCTTATATCAACTATTATAAAACGCTTGTTCTGAAAATGCAGTATTCCGAGTAAGGAAATTTCACTAATCCGTATGAAAGCTTACGAATAGCAATTAGGGAATTAAAACATCGATGATACACTAAATTCACTCTTCGTATATTCTCTATAACTGTAAATTATTGCAGATAAGTTGATATAGATATTTCACAGTACAGAAAATTTGAAAATAGCTTGTAAGCAATAAAGGATTTCAAATCTTACACATCACATAAACAAGAATAGAATGTGACAACGACCACTCCTAATTTGTATGTGTTAGTAATGCTTTGACAGTGATGCGCAAAATTTGAAATTCTCTAAATGCATTCATTTGCATTACATTTTTGCTATATATATATTTTCATTGTATTTCAAAAAGATTGCTTTGAATATCCGTTACAAACACAGCAAACAAAAATATTTATCCCACATAATTGTTAACTCTGATAGGCAAAACCTTGATCGTGCAAACATTTTTGTTTCAAAGAATAAAAAATTATGCGTTTAATGTAGGCTGTGAAAACCATTTTCTACGTTACGATCCCCACTCTTGTATTCTATACTTGACGCGTTGAGTCTTTATATGTAAGATCTCGGATTTTTCAAGCATAACAGACATTTTAAGTTTATAGTATAGGATAGTTTTCTGATGTTATAGGTTACCAAAACTAGTATCATATCATAAAAATCAAAGCAACAATGAATGAATGGCAAGAATTAGTGCCATATAACTTACATATTCATATAGGTACCTTTACCAAACTGACTAGGTACTGAGGTAATAGCGAAGAAAGGGACTGAGGCATTAAACAAATGGATTATTCAGACCTATGTAAGCAAAGCTTGGGCACGCATTTACTCTAGTGGGCACGAGCTGCCCGTCAGTGTTATTTTTATGTTGAATGCTAGTTGAAACCAGTTTCTTTCCCATCATTGTTAAATCATACATTTTAGCCATACAAAACTTTACATGGTCGGGTTCACCATTAAAAGATTTGTTTAGACATCTTAATAACCTAGAATATATTAATGAAAATTGAAAATTCAATGTTGATGCCAATGTGCCCCGAACATATGTAAAATGGTTCGGATTTGATACAATCGGCCAAACACCGTCTTCAAAAAATGTTATTGTACTACCCGCGTAACAGTATTTCCAAGGAGACTGCAATGTCTTACACCATTTGGATATGTTCAAACATTCGTAGTAATCTAGAACGTCATTATCTCTAATTTTAATCAACTTGCGACCGTGAATTATTTCTTGAAAACGATAATAGTGTGACAACGTGGAGGAGACATTTTCGTCATCAAAATCTTCAAATGGCGAGCAGGATGAACCTCCTTCTCCTTCATAGACAATCTCTATTATTGACCGAAGAGCAGATGACAGATCGGTCACTTCAAAAATAACTTCAGATATTTTGTCTAAATTTGGCGTAGACGTGCATACACCACTATCATTAAGCGTCATATTACTCGATGATGCACTTAGAACTTCATTTCCATGAGCCTCTCCAAGTGGCGGAAAAGTCCCCATCGTTTGAGATACAGATTCAGCAGCACATTGTCTACTCTCAGCAGTGGACGCTCTTTTATACCAGTGCCTTGAATTCATTTGTTTCTTGGTATCTCCGGTGAATATGGTCGAGGTGACGTTTCGATTAGATTTGCTATCATAATCAGGTTCCCCAAGTACTCGGAGTTTTACACAAGATTCCAGCTGAGCCAGTTTTAAGGCTATCTTTGCATAAAAGCCACCGACAGTATGCAAGTCCTCGTCATCAATTTGAGCCAGTTTTGAAGTAGCGAAGTCTCTTATATTTGTCCAAATTTTTTCTGTTGTAATATGTTCTTTGCTCGTCGATGCTCCGCTCATTTCTTCATTCGAGTTCACTGAATGTTTCTTTTGTCCTTTACTCTCTTCATTTCTTAGAAATTTTCTCAGTAATGCAGATAATCTTAAATTTCTTTCTGGTGATGAGTTTGTACGTTTTTCTGTTTCTGAAACCAATTTCCAAAGTGTAGCAATGTGACCGAGGAGCTGCAAAATATGATTTGACAATTGTCTACTTATCATCACAAATTTCCGCGACAGACTGGTGCATAGAAAATAATCCTCACTTAAAACATTGCCCATCACAGGCGATATATATATACACAGATATGTATATATATATTATAGATTAGAAGGTATAAATGAGGAAACTTCTCTCTATAATCTAGCAGCTGAATCTTATTATTTAATTCTGACGTTGAGTTTATTGGTGAAAATATCATGTACAAGTATACCTGTTTTTTTACCTTCGACCAATGCATACAATCAATTATTCGCACCTAAACTTTTACCTTTTTGCCTCTGTCATTGACGGGACGTTCAATAGCCGAGAAAATGTCCTTAACTGTTCCGATTGACATTGGTCCTAACGATAATACATTTCCTCTCGCAAGCCCGTAAATACCTCCCAGAGTTGGTGTTAAAGGATAACTCGGATTGTGAGATGTAAATTTAGGAATGCCTCCAATCTATTAACATATATAGTGTATTACTGAAATTATGCATTGTGAGAAGTTCTATACGAAAGGGAATGCAGTGAATGATATTTACGGAATATGATTAGTTGTCAATTTGAAGAATGTATATATATCGCTGTTTCACAATGTTGATGGAGCACACAGTACTTCTTTTATGTTGGGATTTTCAACTCCATTTTTGCAATAATCCAAATTGCCCAAAGATCAATCTATTATATAGTTTTTTCAGAATTTATCACTTTAATTGTAGTAGCTGATACACGAGAGAGAAGCTGGTCAGTTTTGGTCAGCTTCGAAAAACTATTGATAAATGATTATGAAAAGAGATATTAGCAAATGAAATTACTGGATAAATAAATATGATCAATGAATATATTTGATATTTTAACTTGTAAGTGTACCGACATACCGAGTTTAAAAGATTACTGGCAAGAACCATGTGTCTCATCTCATCATTGACGGTTTTTTTCAAAATGTCCGCCACCTCTTTATTTCGACCACGCTCCCATTTTATACTGAGCCAGGCCGTCAGATACGGCGGTATGACCGCAAACTCGAGGAAAAGTGCGTTATGTATATCCAGCTTCAGCTTTTCAATTTCTTCTTCAAGTGCTTTACTACTACATATGTTCTTTGAGATTTTTTTTACTGAAATAAAAAATGCCAAAAATATCAAAAGTTTTATCTTTTATCAAATATATATTTTTCTTTCTGTAAAATTGCATTTGATTGATTGACATTTTGACGTTATATTGCACCATAAATATTTACAGTAATATTAATATTTTTTCTACATCAGGTAACAACTCTATGTTTAGATGGGATTAGTTAAACAATTTTGTTTCAGTTGCATATGTATTGAAGATTATGAAAAGGAGGGGAGCATATGCAAATATAGTATTAGGTGGTTTTTTAAATTTATACTATAACCACAAAAATGTGTATTTCCAAATATAACATTTACTCTCGATTTTGTTTCTAAAACACTCTTTGATAAAGGATTGAGTAATTACATCATCATCACATTACCTTTTTGAGATTTACCTTCTTTCATGCCACATTTCATCCAATTCCAAATCAAACGTCTTTTACTGTAGGATAAATCGCGCTGTGTCGGCATGAACCTGAATAGATAATGAAGCAAAGTAGTTTTTAGTTGAAGTTACATTTGTACGCAGCGAACCAGCAGATACAGTCGCTATTTGTGGATGGTTCGAGCAATCTATTTTGCAACTTAACTTTATTCACTGGTTACTTTACTATACTTTCAATATTTGAAACAGTATATAATCTGCTCAATATACACTTATTATTTTATCGTTTTGGGTCATCCTGTACAATCGTATTGTTGTACTGTGTTCGTGAGCTGACAATAAAGACATTGCCTCGTTAAAGTGCCTGACAGACTGGGGAATTAGTGCAGGCGCTACAGTTTCCATTTGTCGTCTTTGTTCGTGAGCTGACAATAAAGACATTGCCTCGTTAAAGTGCCTGACAGACTGGGGAATTAGTGCAGGTGCTACAGTTTCCATTTGTCGTCTTCTGACGACAGAGGAAACGTCTTCCTCCAAACAACAAATAAAACCCAAAAGATATTTTCTAGGCTACAACTGCACCGATATATACATTACCAGGATTCGATTTGATTTGGCATTTGAAAAAGATTTACGAGCGAGAATGGACTATTTTATTTTCTGCCTTCAAAAATATTTCTCGTTCCAAATCATGAGCATGTTTTGGACAATAATCTCTGCTAGTGCTGTCTGATCAACAAGGTCAGTGGGAAATGAACGATGACCTCATGGGTTTCGAGAACTGGTGTACGAGTAGGAATGTGGTATGCTTTTAAACCAACTCATATAATGTTTATGAACATTTGTTGCACATGTCATGTAACTTTTCTATGAAACAGAAATTTCCTAGGGTTCCTACCTAGGGTTCTCCATATCGTACTCGAACATTGCCATTTTCAAAATGCGAGCTTTTGCTTTGACGTCTTCATAAGAATTCGTGTCGATTATCTTGTTTTTCCACATAACAGGATACAAATTATAATAAAGACGGAAAATATCTGTGATAATTATGGGGCATGTTTTTAAAACGTAAAAGGGGTATTTCGTTTCTATTGTTTTTTCCAATTAAATTCAAATTATGGTAGAATAAAAAAGCTCGCGGTATAGTCTTACAACTTTATTGATTAACATTCCACTGAAAAAGTCACATACGAATAACATTTGTAGACATTTGTCAACATTTACCTTTTATATCCTGCCAAGTCGGACATTCGACATTTTCGACCTCATCATAAACCCTAGCAGCGATTGGTATAGAAGTAATATCAATATGGGATCCAGTGACTTCTTCATTTGAACCCTCTTCAAAAACATACGAGTGAGACTCGGTGCTGTGTCTAATTTAAAAAATAAGAGTGAATCGATCGAAATCTGGTAGACTCGCTCTACATAATGTGGACATAATCAAAAATTTGAATGCAGAATAGTGAAAGAAACTTAGTAAAGAAAATAGAGAAGCTATGGAGATATTAGATGAATTTTTTATTGAATCCAAATCAGGTACTTCAGATGAGATGAAAATCTAGCGACATACCAACAAGAACTGACTTTGAAAGTCTTGAACTACGCCTTTTTTCGGTGGTAATGAAGCTACATAAATGTGGCCCACTGTGCCAAAGGTGGCATGTCATGAGCTCGATCATGGCACATGAATAATTTGGTGAAAAGTAATTCTTGTATTCATGATAAATCATATAACTCACGTTATATCGAAATAAACTTAAACTGTTCATTTAAACATTGCTATCTCGTAGCTGTGTTATCATTAATGAAAATAATATGTAAGTACACCAGACTACAGTAGCGAACGGTTAGGTAGATAAAACGTAATTTTCCTATTTAGCGTATATCGCAATATAGAGCAACTGCTCAAAATAGTCATGTGCATGTCGATGATTTGGAAATTGTAATGTATCATGGGTGTAACACACGAGCATCACACTCAATCAAACACTGTGCTGAGGTAAAGGTAACGTTGGGGACTAAATCGTGACTATAGTAACGTGGTATAAAACACCCATTTTCATAAACTAGAACAATTTCTACTAGAGCTCAGATATTTAGGCGGTAAAATTTACCTTACTAAGATTTGTAAGGGATAAATCTGCCCATCTAATCCACATTGTCTTGGGGATCCGGGTGAGCGAACGCCATACATGTCAAAGTCAACGATTCCAGTTGAATTAGTAAACGGTTTTGTCCCAACAGGTGTTATTGAGAGAGCTGCCTCTGGCCATCCTAAAGTGCTGTGAATATTCATGAAACTGAATTTAATATTTAGAGAAAGAAATAGGTATAAACAGGTCCTACACAAAACATGTGTTTTCCTCCTAATCAGTGCAGCGAATTGTACTATCGGGGTTTATGTGATAATCTCTGTGAGATGCCTAAGTCTAAATTTAATCCATTGCCCTTGCAGTTTTTCATTAAATTTTTCAGCGTTAAATACAAATTATTATTTAAGAAAAGCTAAATTGTCGATATATATATCTTTATTTGTGTGTTTTTATCCAACGAGTTGAACAATTCGTGGATGTTTGAAGAAAAACATTCTTGGGATCGAAAACGTTTTCAGCAAAGGATTTTTACATAGTTCACAAAACGTGAGTTAGATGGTATTTTAGATTAAAGTCATTTTGTAAAATACTTTTTTAACGCATTATGCAATACATTTTTGAATTTTGTTTCTCATACCTGTTACAATGGAATGGACAAGCTCCCATTTTAATATGCTTCAAAGATTTAACATTCACTTGTGATGCTGCAGACGGCATACCGAATCTGCTAACAAAAACTGATAAACGTTGTCTCTCACCCGGATTTATTCTGTGGACAGCTGGTCCCATAATACCGATATGCATACCAAACTTAGATTCCGTTAGTAATAGGTTCCAAGGTCTGTAGAAATGTTTGAATGTTATAAAAAATGGTTAGCCCTTTTCGCTGTATACATATTACTCCGAAATTTCGTATGACTTAATAAATATTTAGGTTGTACAATATTATAGCCTGTTTCATTTCATTCGAAGAGATACTATAGTATATACTACTATATTGCTAAATATATATATAATATCGTCACGCTAATACCCGAATTGCGTAAGTCATTTTTAGCAGTTTTGAGAAAAACGTGAAAAACTTCCTAATGATATTGTTATGCCATTGAGAGTCAATAATTTGCCATGGTTCAATTTTTTTTTATCGTAGCCGGATTTAAGTTAATTTGTTTGACGCAGTTAAGTGACGTGATAATGGCGCACTGTGACTTAGGCAGAAATGTGTCTATGACTTGGGGACATACGCAATTATGCAACTTTAATATATGCACCAGTCCTGAAAACTAAACATTCCAAAAACGAATGTAATTCTCAGTATCTACTATGTCTAATCCCCAAAATAGCTAATCAGTTTCAATTACATTATTTTTTATGTTTAAAAGTATATATTTTATCAATATAACACGTTCTGCACACCCATCGAAATAAGACTAAGATTTAATATAAAGAATAAAACAGCAATGCACCCAATATAAAAGCCAACCAAAGTAAATTGGACTCGGTCGGACAGTGAATATCACAAGTGCACGTCTTCCCATACTGTAGTATAAATTCAAATTAATACGCGCTAAGCTAGAATCCGAGATGCAAAAACTCGAAAATACTCCGCCGAGATTATTTTGCTTTTGTCACAATAGTCATGCGGTAACAATGATGATTCATTATGACAAAACAATTGCACAAATGTGCATGTCATACTAAATCTCCATTTTTATAGGTTTCGGAATTTCTAAAATAAAATTTGAGTTAATAGACAGGTGCGCAGCATTACATAAATACCTATTTTATAAAAAACTCAAAATCGCCAAAAATGACTTACGCAATTCGGTTATTAGCGTGACGATATATAAGTATACTTATATATAAATATAAGTAAATAAATTGCCTATTTCTCCTGGAACATACTTGCTATCAGGATTTTTGTTTGACACAAGAACCAGTTGATTTTGCCGTAACAACTTCATCATTTTGTCGTCAACGTCTTTCAGACTTATATCAAAAACTCCGCCAAGCTTTTCATACCAATCAGCGCCTGCATTAATTCGCCTTGAAATCTCCCCATTGGTTGTCAAAAGATGCAAAGTTGTCCTGTCGGGTTCGTAATTCTTCAAACATAGCTCCGGAGACCAATAATATCTTTATACAAGTCGTCAAATTTGAAATGAAATAATTACAAAATCGAGCACAAGTAAGTCAAATGTATATAACATAGTTATAATAATACCCCATTGATTACGCCACTATTATCACAGTCGTGGTTAATTACAGACATCTAGAATGCTTTTTGGCATTTATTTCACAAAAATCCTCACCTACAGGCATCTTTTGACTTAACTAGCACTCCAATATCAACAATCTTAGTTGTTTTAAATATTCCGAACTTATCACATGTGATTGCGTTTGACATATCCATAGTCAAATACTTCTCTTTATAATGAACGAAAAACGGAGCAAAACCGACATTTTTCCAGCTATCTGCCCTAATGACTCGTGTTGCGACTGTTTGAACCGGATCGTCATTTGACGTTAACCCTGAAATGCATCATTGAAATGCTAAAGGTATATTATTAACAAATAACCAAGTACAGGGAACAAATAAATAGCATATATTCTTTGATTACATATTGGCGATATATTATAGAATAAAGATCAGGAAAATAAATACAGAGCGTAAAGTAGCAAACTAACAACAACATCGGGATCTTCACAATGTACGCACATTTGGGTATAACACACTAGCATGCTATATCCCGACAGAGTCAAATTATCATGACAAACCCATTGCCAATATAATATCGACATGCAGTGTGCTATGAATTGTTCCTGCATGATTCTGAATAACAGAAGATTAAACATTTGAAATATCCTGATAAAATGTTGCACTTACCTATTGTTCCAGTTATTCGCCCCCGGGTGAGATCGAATCTAAACTGATCCAGAACAAATGAGATCGACAGCTCTGTGACGTTATTAAACATATGCTTGTAATGATTGCTGAACCATTTGATATTTGATAACCTACTGTATAAAAACAAAAAACAGTTGGAACAACGAATTACATTTAAATTTTTTTGTCCTGAAACATATTATTTTATCAGATGGAAATTTGATTTTCCAGGAAAGATTCTATGTTATATAAATCGTGAACACTGTAAAACTACTGATGTTGCCTGCTGTTAAAATAGTACTGCCATGTTACGGCTACTACTCTGAAATTATAAATGGACACTGTGCTACGACATAGTCTATCGCAATCCCCTGTATATATTTATATATCCCAGGCTTGTTACAAAATACAATGTACAACATGTACGAAAGAAGGTATTATGAATCGTTATCACATTCCCTTATTGCTTTAACATGATTGTTAATTGGTGAATACAGTCGGAGACATATGTAGCATAATAACACAAAATTAACATAATTTGGATGAATATCCAGGCGATTCCAAGCAGAATGTTTGACGAACCACAAAGTTTTTTTTTTGCAACCGAACAAATACGAGAAAAACGTATATAGCATACACACTGATGTAACACCAATGAATACAACAATGAATTATCTAGAAGAATACAGTGAACATGTGTGAACTATCATATCTGAGAACACCAAGAGGTAAATTGCGCCGGTAATTAAATTGAGTACTGTAATTTATAATGTAGTTCGATTAAACCGTTGCATTTTGAGGGTACTTTGCATTTGATGAGGACATTTGTACCATAAGTAGGTAAGAATACTTTGGTGATACAGAAATCTCTATTTTGAAAGTCTTTGAAAGTAAAAGATGCACGCATTATAAATATTATTGTGATATTTGATCCCCTTAACACTATGCAAACCTAATAATATGTATTGTCTAAATTTTGTAGACATTTGCAAATACTCGTGTCAAAGTCAAAACAATATTGATTGTATGAAGAGTTATGTGTGTGTAGTATGAAAGTGTATGTTTGTTAAGTGTAAGTTTTAACAATTTGAGTAGTTTGCTTTAGCTTGAATTCATCTTTTTCAGGAAATATGTTCGGTCAGCTCATCACAAATTTTTCGACCAATGATTAAATTCTGTTATACACAAAAATATCGAACAACAAGAGTCAATTTTTGCAATATTCGTGGATGTCATGTTACCTTTTATAAGTTGTGCTTTTGCTCACATCACCAGAACTCCCAGCTAATCGTTTCCTCATCTTCCTCATCGAAACTCTGGAATATTTCGCTTCCAGTATCCTTGGTATGATTATCGTGAAACCCCATATTTCAGATGCCTGTTGCCAATCAGGATCCAAGTCTACAATTACTGCCATTTCAGTTTCTGTTTGACGATAATTGTGGCGGTCATTAATTAACGTTTTATTAGCGCAGTCTATTAGGTGCAAAAAAATCGCTAGCGGGATAGAAGTTATACACATATTTATTTGTTGTTACACCAAATTTGTAGTAAAACTCGAGAGTGTTTTATTTATAATAAATAATTTGTTACATAGGAATTGATAGTCACGATATCGGACATTAATTAAAATTCTGATTGCATGTTTTGATTATTTGTTCAATACTTAATTTCAAAGGGAAAATTGCCGGGTTTCTCGTACCAAAAATGACAAAATGGAGCGTAGGGATTAATCAAATACAACCCACCACGGATTTTCATGTTGACTATTTTATCTGTCGTTGAACATTTCCCAGGTTTTTTGCAAATCGATGTCACTTTTGTATCGATAAAATACAAATGACCGCTGCCATCGGGATTCCAATTTCCGATCTGTTGAAGATAGAATTTTAAAATTCATGTGGAGCCTGAAACTCTTGGGGGGTAAGACATATAATCTCAATGTAAGGAGTTCCATAGTGTGATCTCATGTTAAAACTATGTATTTCTCAATCGATGATCGATATTTTTTTTTTATCTAGTCTTTAATCTTTGAGGTTATGTACGTGTTTGGAGTATTATAATCAAACATTTCCTTGTTCATCATTACTTGAGATTGCGAAATTATAAAATATCGCCACGCTATACCCCCGGTTTTTAACTAGCGGGCCATGGATAACTGCTGGGCCACAGAAACATTTGAGGTGGGCCACAAACCTATAGAATATTTCTATTAGTATTGAAAAATTTGGTCTGATTTACGTCACTATGGTTAGATTTTAATTGTGGTAGCAATGAACGGTACTCTTTTTCATTCTAATTATTAAGGTGAAAGTGTTTATTTTTGCGAAAGGAGATTTTATTTTACTTGTAGTTTATACCTTGCATAAAAAAGTTAATGTGTAACAGAATATTTAGGCTAAGAAAATGGGCCACGAAAAAAAATAAGATTGAGAACCAATGCGCTCGTCGATTAATGGCAAAAAATGACAGTGCTAATTGAACATTTAATCACAAATCCTTCACTGTGCGTTCAAAAAACTGGAAGTTTACTGGAAGTTTTTGATAACTCGAACTCCGAGGAATCCAGCTGGTAATGACTATTTCATGCTTTGACAAAACTTTGTATGTGAGCTTTCATGCACCCGCACCAGCTACCATTCCATGTCGGTGGGAAAAGTGAACTACTTATTCGTTTCAGATGCATGGATGGTGGAGATGTTGATCTGAAGATGATCTAAAGATTGGACATGTTTGGAGTACGATAACTAGTATCAGACTCTTAAATTACTTATGACAAGCAAGTTCAACACTTTTCTACAATTATCTACCCCCCATCTCCAAATATTGGTTTAATACTCTATACGTTTACATTCCAAATGAAAATACGGCTAGGAATCCTCTAGAATTTTGGATAGCTAGGATACAAGTTTTACTTACGTTTTTCGAAGCGGAGGCAGTAAGAAACTGTTTTGTGTCATAGTTACATCGATTGTTATTCACGGTTGATACATCTAATACTAGTTTTCCATGAAAATGAATTCGCGGCCATGAAAGATAGCCTGCATTAAAAAGACATTCTAATTTAATTTTTTTGATTTTAGTAAAAATTGCGTTCATGCATGTTTTTACTACATGAGTCAGCTCATGACGTTGATTTCGTCTTTCATTCATGCACTGACATCACGCAATCAATCGAACACCTAAGGAAGTAAACTTAACTTATATCAATATAAATTCTTGATTGCTTTAGGTAATTGTCCCCTTTTTCCGTTTCCTTTTTCTATAATTTTTACCAAGATCTGTTTTTAATATTTGCGTACAAAACATCTTCCTTATATGCTTTCATTGAATAGAACAGTGCTATAGGTGTATATAACAGGGTTCAAACCATAATATGCTAAAAAATGAACAATCCAACATCGCGATCCCCTTTTCCAGTCAAAATGCTACAGGTATTTCGAATAGCAGTGGGTCTTTAAAGTTCGTTAATTAATTTTAATTGTTAAAACGGAAAAAAGATGAATAATTACTTGGACAAAACTGGAACATGCAAGGTCGCTGTTCTTCTTTGGTCACTTTGCAGAATGATGTGGGATATTTGCAGGTTTTTCTCCATCTAGTTTGAGATCCGCGTCCACACGTCACACTGCAAGAAGACCACTGGGTCCATGAAGGTTCTATTGGATTAAATAGAAATATTCTCAAGCTCCGAAAACGTAGTCTGTTGTTTATAGTTTAAATTAACCTTTCCAGAAAGGATACAACTGATGTTCTCGATTTACGATAATCTGTCAATACTAATATCAAGTCCATTCGCCGACTTGGACTAGGAAAATGTTCGTTTAGTTTCAGTCGATATCATACACAGAGAAAGCGACAAAACTGGCCTCCGTTGTCATTTGTGACTTCCATATCAGAAAGCCATACTATTTGTGCTTGTATTTTTGAAACAACTACCATAAAAACTCTCGCGAGCTACTCGCGAAAAGATAATTTTTTTTTACGTTCAACCTCGACATTATTTCTGAAAAGAGTCCCATTATTAAATTGCTGTGACATTAGAACTGACCAGAAACGGTCTCGTTCTGTAGTAAGCATAGTGTAAATTTAATATTACTTACCAAGAACAGAAGCCGTGCAAATTATTGGAAATAAAACCAGACAAAGCAGAAACGACGATGAATTCATTTGTTTATTATCTTCTAAAAATATCAAATAAAAGAAGATAACAATACGAATGAATATTCAACTGACAATGCAACTATCTGTTTTATTGCATAATGGGTGTCACAGATGTTAAATTTGGCATTGCAATGACGACATCGAAAAGACGAGAATATCGGTCAGAGACCAAAGACTTATCGATCGAAAGTCAGGGGATCCCCCAAAACAGCGCTCTTACTCCATAGTGACACCTTGTGTCCCATCACTAATTAATTAATAACTCGCTAATTATACGACATAATTCATCTAAAATCAATAGGATTCTGTTCTGACATATGATGAATGCACAAGCAAAATCTGGAGCAGATTCAATCTCGCTTTCGTGAGATATCGCGTGCATCTAACAGACAAACAGACAGACAAGCAGACAAATACCTATCAACATACTTACCGATTAAAATCGATAAGTGATAAGGTTAAAAGTGTTGTGGCCTGATATTGGCTGAGACCTGCTATCAGAGATCAGGGGTTACGTGAAACAAACTACTGCATACCTTACCTTGGCGTATACTATTATATTTAATTCAAGAGTCTCGCTGCACACTAACACAAATGTATTTCTGCATTGGGTCAGACGAAACGTTACAGAAATATATTTGTGTTAGTGCGCAGCGTAAATTTTGAATCAAATACAAACTATATATTTATTAAATATAACAAGATTCCACACTGTAAAATTGAGTACTATTGCTCCCATCACTAACCCTGCAAGTTGAAAAAATTACATCAATATCATCGTGATAACATCCTAACATAAGTGGGGATTGAAATTGCTAAATAAATGCACTTCCACTTGAACATCTTTTGTTCAGTAGAGTCGTTATTAAAAACAAAAGATACAATCAAAAGGTTTGTTTTTAGTCATTCTCGAAAAATGGTTAGTCATTTCGAACATTTCGAGTCATTTCGAATTATTAAAAAAGCTAATGCTAATGTGTTTGAATGAAACAGCAAAAGAAGGTGTATATAGATTTTAGTTCAACACTGACTATCCGACTATATACTGGTGTAATGCGAATTTCGCAAGAAATGGTAAAAGCAAAATTATAAAAAAAATGTAGAACTAGTTTGTGGTACAGTCGTTTGTTTGCTTTGTACAAAAACTTATTTGCATAATATACATAACATGCCTAAATTGACAAATCTTTTTCTATCTATTTCTCAGATACACAAAACTTATTATAAATTGATGGCTGTATCTTTCCCACAGAATAGTACATTATTATCTGCATGTATCGGGTGACTCACGTTTATGGCAATTGAAATGGTTTTTATAATGGCGGAATTGGCGTGATGTTCTAAACGAGACACGCGTCAACTTCTATAAAGCGACGTATTGTTGCTAGGAATACAGATATACTCCGAATTCTATATGCTCCTGACGTGGATAACATAAATAAATTGACCGACATGATTTGAAACACGGAGCGAGGACAACTGAACAAAACTCTATTTTACATAAATCACGCATATTTACTTAAAAAATGTCAGTTTGCTAATCAGTTAGCACAGGGGTGTGTAACATGCAACACGCTGGTCGAATGCGCCATTAAGGAAAAATTGTGCCCGCGGAAAAGTGCCAATTTCGAATGATGTGCGGCCCGCGAAACAAATTTTTAATTTAGTATGTGCGAGTAATTCCGATCCATTTGCCTTTCGAAGCCTTGAGTTCACTTTATTATCTATGGCTATGCCTATGACTTTACAATGCCTTAACAGCTAGCTTGTGCCAACAACGCATGCCACAAGATCAATAACCAAAAATTTTGCGCCTGCAACTACTAGATAGTCTATGTTAAGGTGCGGCCCGCGGTTCCATCCAGTCAGCGCTCCTGTATTAAATGCATTCTCACAGAATTCGCACACCCCTGGGTTAGCATAACGTTGTTTAGTGCGATTAGAATATTACCGCCTTTCATATGTGCGATTCGGAAAATATAAACGCGACGAGTCCACGCACTTATTTCTCTTTCACATCGAAGATATAAATTATTATAGCTATCTAACATCCTTTTTCCTACAGGAAAGCAACAAATAATAATAATCGATGACCCACGCGTTTAGAAACCATATGTTTCCGATATACTAACTAAAATCTGGAAATTACTGATGGTGATGACGCTGAGCAGAAAATTTCACAGAAAGGCGGAAGAATGTTATATGCAATTCATCACCATGCTGTTCTAATAAATATAATTAATTGATTTCAGACGAGGAGTTGTAGATAATGAATTTTTGTGCTTTATTTTTCGCGAAGCTTGGGTGTAACTGCTTTGTCAGACCTATATACGGATTGTATTCAATATATATATACTTTGTAACGGTAACCACTCGTTCCGAACAACTGTAGTAAAAAAGAGGTGCTCCCGTAGTATGTGTACCAAGATGGAGCACAACCTGAACATAGTATTAGTACCAGGTTAGGGTTGTGCGCCATCTTGGTACACATACTACGGGAGCGCCAAAAAATCGTTCCTACTTTCCCTCGATACGAAGATTATAGAAGGTGGCGTTACAGGGTGTAAAATTTACCTATGGTGATATAATTGTTTTGACATACGATTTGCTCAAAATTGCAATATTTGTGGTTTCAAACTAGTAGGCCAAGCAATACATTTTTCTCGGTCTTGTCTAAGCTAGATTATGACTCTTGAATTCTTTAGCTTCAACATCATGAATAATATACGGGGCAAGGTCGACGAGTTTGTAATGTTTTCACTGGAGTCATCGTCTACGCGAATTAAAGAGTCGAACTGAGAATTCCAGACTTGAGACAATCTCATTCGTGATGAGAAACAAGTTGAAATTTTGTACAGAAACTCGGAAAAACTACTAAACGATATTTCATGCAAAAAAAAATATTTTTTTCATTGTTCGGATTTGATTTCGGAGTCAAAATTTTTTACAAACCGGATTTGGTTGTCGGAATCAAAAATTTTGTTCACCCGGAAGGCAGATTGTATATCTGGCACCGAAGTTCTCTTTTGTGATTGGTAGTTTAACACTGACTATATACTGGTGTAATGCGGGTTTTGCAGCAAATGGTAGATGCAAAATTATAAAAAATAATTGTAGAAATAATTTGCGGTACAGTCGTTTCTTTGCTTCGTACGAAAGCCTATTAGCATAATATACAAAACATGCCTAAATTAACAAATCTTTTCCTATCTATTTCTCAGATACACAAAACTTATTATAAATTGATGGCTGTAGTACATTATTATCTGCATGTATCGGGTGACTCACGTTTATGGCAATTGAAGTGGTTTTTATAATGTTGGAATTGGCGTGATGTTCTAAACGAGAAATGCGTCAACTCTATAAAGCGACGTATTGTTGCTAGGAATACAGATATACTCCGAAGTCTATATGCTTCATATGCTAAATTGTTTTTTTCATTGTTCGGATTTGATTTCGGAGTCAAAATTTTTTACAAACCGGATTTGGTTGTCGGAATCAAAAATTTTGTTCACCCAGAAGGCAGATTGTACATCTGGCACCGAAGTTCTCTTTTGTGATTTGTATGACTATGTCTGTATAGAGTGTGGGAGCAATGTTATATATACTGTAATTATCAAGTAAAGTTGCTTTCACTGATCTAGAAAAAAAAAATTGAAAGCTGAAAAAGCAAGTACAAATTCCTTTCATGGATAAAATTAAACATGGTATGTGGGGTGTATGTTCATTGAACACTGAAAGACGTCACATTGTTGTGCTTCGTTGTTGGAGTTATACAGTCTTGTCTAGTGAGATGCGAGCACGTGCAATTTGAGTATCAGAGTTCTGAGTTAAATACGCAAGTTGAATCTGGTTTAATAAATCTGTTTGGGTGAAAAACAGTACAATTTGGCGACGGTGATAATGAAGTACAGCGTGAAACATGAGAAAATATATATATTTTTAAATGGCATTTATATTATAACCCAGCAAAGTAAAACACATAGTTTTGTTCTTTTCCAATGTTTATACACTTTATCTATGTATATTGCTGAATTTTGATATGTAGCTGATTCATTATTATCTCTATTATCTATTGTTTCTGATTATTTAGTCAGGACAGACTTGACCAGTCAGGACCATTATGAGTTGGTCGAGATGATACGACTCCGATCTAGACCTGTTCGTTGTCTTGATTCTGTACACGAGGCTGAACCTTCGTTCACAGTCGACAATGGAGGCTTGGAAGGAAGAGCATATATTTTGGATCTATGTACTTATAAGCTAATGACCGCGTGTGCCTGAAGCTCGCGACTCAAGTCAGGAGCCGACAGCGCTTGCGCTCCGTTAAACGCAGCTCTGCTTCAAGTTCCAACTGGTCTAGCCTAATCATCTACGGGCAACCAACAAATTTCCTGTAACAAACAGTGGACACAAGCTTTACAACTATCTACCAAATACCTATTTAGATTTTAAACCTTCCATATCTTTATTAACTACGCTACGGACAACAAACAAACTTCGCCGGCGTGACAACACGAAGTTCATGGCGCGTAATAAGAATTTCGGAATGCGACACCGGACGGCAATGTAGCCCAGGCCCAGGCTAAAAACGCCCGTCTGAGATAAATCAAGGTACTCGGATGTAATGGACACGTGGGGGACACCACAATAAAAAGTGCTAACCTGAATACACGTGAAACATGGAACAGGCATTTATCGCGGACGTTATAGTGTGGCGGGACTGGAATTGTCCTATTTTGTCATTGTTTTGTATTTTATTTATATTTAGTGTCTAGTTATTGCTGGGGCTGGGCATTTTCGAATACCTTGTGATTTCAGAATCGAATCGAATAATTTTTTCGAATCGAATCTTGAATACTTGGAAATATATAATTGGAAGCGACTTTTTTATAGCAATTGGTCTTCTTAACAAATGATTTACTGTAGAAATAGAATACGTCATTCAGATAGATTACTGAGCGTTCACACCTAATAACAAACACGTTTCTCACTAGAGAGTATAGTCATATGTTAGAATCGCGTTGAAAATATATGGCTTCAATTGGAAAAAAATTTGAAAATTCACCTCGACCATTGGCGGAAAGAAAAACACAAGATGGTGGCGATTCGAAATTAAGCTCTGAACCTATTCGAATAATTCACTATTCGATTCGAAATGCCCAGCCCTAGTTTTTGCATATGCATTGGTGTGTGGAGTCTGAGCCCTAATTCGCCCAATAGTTAGATTCAGTTACTCGACTCCAACCACCACTGCATATGTAAACTGTGCTGCGGATTCGCAGTGTCAGCCTCTTTCTGCTTTGCTGTCCTAAGTGTAAGCTTTGTATTTTGTCGCTCTTATTTTATCTGCTTTAAGCGTGGATTTTACACTATTTTAATAAAGTCTCTTCGTTTGCATCGTGAACTTTGAACCTATTTGTGTGGCTTTGCAGCACACGGGATCTTCTGAACTAAATAATACAGTATTACTAGACTGTATGGACCTTTCCCCGACCTTTGACTTTTATTGTTTTGATTTTGGTCGCTCAGACGAACATTGCAAATATTCAGGCTTGTGTAGGGCGATAGAGTGGTACGTTGCTCGTTTTAAAGGCCTTCGAATGGCATTTCACTGGTGATGGCGGTATTTTCGTGCTTCTAAAGTTATAAGATATTGTCAAGTGATCTATTATTAACGTTATTCCGCCTTCACAATGCCGTTACCCTACCTAACCTAGTTCCAAAAGCTTCATTAACATACAAAAATGGAATCACTCAGAGATGACTTGGTTCTCCAAGAACCTTTCTTTCCACCAGCTGGAGAAGGATACAAAACTTTTCATTGAAAGTTGATATTTAAACTTATATGGTTGAAGAATGTCAGAGGACTGTGAGACCTGCGTGACTACCGGTACCGTATCCCATGGTTCATAGACTACCGTAATAGATAGCGTCCAAGTTAGGACTAAAGTGGTGGGTTTAGTATAGAAACAAATGAAATGCAGGGGCAGTTTGAAAAGTCTTTTAAATACATTTTTGGAAAAATTGCACAAACTACAGCAATCTGTTTTTATGAACAGATGAATATTTTTTCCAGATGGTTCAGTCGTCAATCTTCAACGCTGGAGTTCAAAGCCAAGTGCTATAGATAAGTTCAGGAGACTCTGCCACCACACCATCTTCAAAAAGGGGTGTCGCTGGATAGTCACCAAGTCTCTGGTGCAATTTGTACATGCTAGGCACGGTGAGGGCACTTAAGTTTATGCCGTATCATAGAAACACAGATTTATTAGCTCAGTAAGATGGGTGCAAATATACTATCGAAAGATTAGATTCAACAGGTTTATTGAGGTATTATGATTGATTACATACCACATGAAATTACAAGACCAATAATGTTATAGTGATAAACATGGTTTGAAAATTGTTGAATATTCATCAGAACTAGACTACTGGTGCTTGTTGCCATATCGTTGGACTAACCAAGACTATCCAACAGATGAAAGTGAGGGGGTAAAAGATTTTCCGCCGAGCCAAGCATGTACAAGCCTTCCCCAGCATTGGTAACAACCTATATGGAGGGAACAAAATAGATCCAACAGTTTTGTCGTCTGTAGTTGGTGCTAAGCCCACAAAGTTAGATCGAGCCAGAGTTCCAAGCATACCGGTTCAACCAAAAACAGTCGGGTATCTGATAGGTTTTACAATATAGTTTATTCATTCAGTGTCGAAATAGAATATAACAGATTATAAAAAATATATGATGAAGGAACAAGCAAGAAAAAAAATCCAAGAAAATTACTACAAATTATACAGTTTCCCAGATATTGTGTTGTATAGGATAAAAATACACACCAGATATATGCTTTTAGGCACAACAAACTAAAACCATGGAAGCAATGGAACGTTAAAATAATAGAATTAAATTCATTTCACAATTCCATTCACAGACATAATGCATCACAAAGATTTTACTGCCGAGTTATTTTATTAAAGCTGCCTGGTTCCATCTCCTGATAATATGGGAGAATTGCGCTCACTGAGCACTACCTCGTTGTTATATAGTCAGCCCATAGTCAGATGGGCAAACACCCACCACTTGGTTCGGTTCGAAAGTTATCTGGGGATTATGAACAAGTTGTAATTTATATGACAGTGATAAATGCAAAACAACCTAACAAAATAATGCACACACCACAGATACTACCAAGTGCAGGGTCAACTTCTGGTATCAGAATCAGCTTGGTATGACTTTGCAGTCCGCATAAAAATGATATTGCAATCACCAGGGTCACATCGGACATGGCTTGCATGCGAAGCATCCTCCATAAAGTAACATCATTTTATCACCAATAGATTGTAAAAAATTCTGCATGAAGTCCCAAGTCTTCAATATTAATTTTCCTTCTTTATTCATCATTTTAACAGTTAGCAATTATGACCCCAATGCTGGAAGAAGTACGTGTTTTCTAATTTTGAATTACGTTAAAATTGTTGCCCGATTCTGAATCTTGTTAATTCTTTCGTGCCGTTTCATTATCATTATTTCGTATTTTTTGTTGGTAGCTACTTTTTGAAATCTACGGTATTTTAAGTTATGCTTGACTTCCAGTTTTCTCTGCATTTTGTTTTATGTTGACTTTTTGTGTTGTTTTATGCCAGAGAACCAAAATAAAATGATGATGATGCTTGCTTACATTTTCTGCTGTCTGGCAAAGCACTGTCATTTTCATTAGCGGCACTTGAGGTAGTTTCACCTAAAGAGTCTGGGGGCAATCCCAGACAATCCTTTCTCACTTTCGTCAGATTCGCAAGTATCTGGTGACAGATCCTGTTAAATTATGATCCAAAGTTGAATTATGGTATAAGTAATCCTTACCTCACTATTTGATGGTGCTTTGGGCGACAAGAATCTGATATAGGGTCAGGGTATTCATCAGTTGGTCCATCGCCTCCATGAAAATGCATTGCTTGTATGAAAATTTATTTCATATAAAAATTAACATATTGAATATATCATAGGTATCGAAAACAATATTTATGTTGGCCTACCTTGGTACACACGTAGGTATTTCTGGTGATTTTTACTAGTTTGAATGTGAGGTCTGTTGCATTCCTTTATCCACATCATTGCTTTTTGGCGGTCAATATGTGGCTTCGGAAAAGGCACAAATCTTACTCCATTTGAACGGCAGGGGTACCGTACAGGTTGTCAGACCGGCAAATACCATATGCGCAGCGTTTAAACATAGTTAGTCTACGAAAATAATTCACTAATAGATTCTGTTTAATAAAAATGCAACTTTGTATCGAAGGCCAATTCTTCCGTACTGACATACGGTAGGCTACGGTACCGGTACCCTTGATTGCATCAGTACCGGTATGATATGACTGTCTACAATTTTTTGGTTCGAAATAGCAGTTGGTTGACCTGTACGGTACGGTACCTTAACTGTAAGGTGCCTGCAACGGGTACCGGTACATCCTTTTAGTATAGATATATAGATTTCGTGAACGTGACTTGCAACAAGTAACATACAGTATTACCGCTTTCTAATTCTCGCAGCCCTGAGAAAAAAAAGGGACAAAGATCTGCCTAAACCGCCAGCAACCTGTGATGAACGCGTCCAAAGTTGTCTGAGCGACTTTTCAGCGGAGAATGTTTGTTTACATCTGCTCGCTTGTGATTGGTTGAGAATACGGATGTTTTGATGTCGGGGAAAGGTCCATTAGTGGCGAGCACCTACCGGTATTCCGGTTAAGTCGTACTGCTGCAAATTGACGAGCAAGCGCCAGGATTGGAAAGTCACACGATTTTTTGATAAAAAGTTCATGATGTCACACCGAAGAAAGAATTGCGACCTTGAACGCACGAAAATATGGGATAAAATTGTTGAGATGGAAACCGAAAACAAAGAAATTAAAAACACAAATAAAGAAATTGAAGTTAAAAATAAATCACTGGAAGCTGAAAAAAAGAACTGGCTAGACAACTGCAAGATGCTTTGTCTCAACTGAAAGTAGACAAGACCAGTGTTATACAACTTGAAGAAAGAGATTTTGGCATGAAGGAAGCACTCGAACGAGTGATATGCCGTCTGGAGAGCATTGATGAGGCCATGGCTGAGGGTGAGGTGCCATCATTTATTCATAAACCTATTTTGAAAACAAACCCTTGAGGTGCCTAAGAGTGTTGATAAGAATGGTGAACCAGACTGCTCTGATAATGAATGTTTGATAGATGGTACCGGTACTATTAAAAAATTGAATTTTGCTGATGAGTGTGTGGTTGACCAGTCTACACCTATGTATGCAAGTGTGAATAGTAATATTACTGATTGCAACGCAGTTCCTTTTGGTATGAATCATAGTATGAGAATTGATATACAGCCTGATACTTTTAATGGTGATGGTATGTCTTTGGATGATTATTTGTGTCATTTTTCATCCATTACTACCTGTAATGGATGGACTGATAAAATCGCTGGTGTACACTTTGCTGCATGTATGCGTGGGAAGGCTTTGTCCTTGTTGAATGAATTATTCCTTTCATATAGGCACAGTTTGAGTGTTGCAGTGAATCACTTGAAAAAGCGTTATTATCCAGACGGTAGGGAGTCATACTTTGCTACTTGTTTAATAACAGGAAGAAGTTGGCCACTGAGACGTCAACGGAATATGCTACTTCTCTTCGTGCATTGTCAAGGAAGGCTTATCCTTCTTTGGATGTTATTGCTTGTGAGAATCTGATTAAGCAGCGTTTCATTTCAGGTTTTCCTGATTTCGAGATGTGTAAGACTTTGACCATCAGGCAGACTCAGAGTTTGGATGAATTAATTACTGTGGCTGATGTTTGTCATTCTATTGATGCTACGCACAGTGCACCTGGTTGTAATCGTGATAGTAAGCCCATGGTAGCTGTTGTGAATAATTCTGACTGTGATGATGGTGTGTGTGAATCTGACTTTAGTAAGCTGCGGAATGATATTAGGGAGATGCTTGACTGTTTCCGTGCCATGTTTGACAAAGGTCATCAACCCCGATTTTCCCGTCAGACGGGTGGGCGTAGGAATAAAGGTATTACTTGTTATGGTTGTGGTGCCAAGGGTCACATACGTAGGAATTGCCCGGAGAACCTGTGCCAGAGATGTCATGGCAGAGGTCATATAGCTTCTCAGTGTGATAGATATTATGTTCCACAGAATTCGCAGCCTTCTACTGCGTATTCGGCCCAGCAAATGGCCAATGGCTCAGTAGGAAATTTTTCAGCAGGGAATAGCTCAAATTCTGCCTGTGGTGGGAATGGCCAAACTCGTGAGAGTGGGAATATTTCCCAGTTTCACCCTGCTCTCAAGAATATTGATATGCCTTTAAACAGAAATCAGTAGCACGGGGGTCCTCAGCTGCTACTGGAAAAATGACGAATTTATGCAAGGACCAAGACTTTGATAATTTGATTTGTTCTTTAAGATTACCCACTAGCTGGTATGCTATGGTGGATGTGGATGGCATTACCGTACGTTTTCGTATTGATTCTGGTAGCGCTGCTACGCTTATAGATTATGCAGTTTTTTGTTCTATTGGTGGAAAGGAGTGTGATTTGTCTCCTTGTGACGTTTGTTTTCAAAGTGCTAATGGAACTTCTCTGAAAGCTCGTGGTATGATTGACTTGAAAGTTTGTATTGATTCTGTGTGTGCTGTTCAGAGAGTGATTGTTGCTGATCTCCGTGCCCCCTATGGTTTGCTTGGTATGGATTATTTCCAAAAGCATGACTGTGTTTTGCATATGTCTGTAGGTCAAATGGAAGTTGATGGTAAAACTGTTTCCCTGACTAAGCCTGTTTCGTCTGTTCCTAGTTGTAGAATTGTTGTAGATAAATGTGTGACTGTTCCCAGAGAGAGTGAGATGGTGATTTATGGTCGTTTGAATTGCCCGTGGACATCCAATAGTTAGGTCACAGCTGTGGCAGAAGCTGCGTGTGTGTTTGAGAGCGAGTATGGACATCGTGGTTTATTTTTATTCCTTGGAGTGGTGGCCGCCTCATGCTCTCTAGTGCCTCTCATGGTGATCAATGTTAGCAAGGAAGCGGGAGAAATACCTGCGGATTTGCTGATCGGTTTACTATGCCCAAGAGAAAACCTGACTGTCTCTTCTCTGGAACAAGTGGTGCTGGGTGATGTCATGGACACCAGGGAACTACCTTAAACATTTAAAGAAGCTCGTCGACGACCCAGAAGATTTAACGGAAGAACAACGTCACCGTGTTCATGATTTGCTTGTCGAATTTCAGGACGTTTTTGCTGGTCCTGATGAAAAACTGGGACAAACTTCTGTAGTCAAACATAAGATTAAAACGTCAACATCTGAAGCTTTTGAATTTGCTCGAGAACAGTTAGGTAAATCTGCTGTTCGACAGAAACGTAATTTCAATGCAACTATTAAGCCTTTATCTTTTAATGTTGGTGATCTTGTGTGGTATTTTCAGCTTGGGCATTTCCTCTTGGCCATAACGGAGTTTTTTCTGATGATGAATTCCACAGTAGTCAATGAATCTTTCAAATCCGTGTCCTTGAAATAGTGTTCCATTATTTGTCTTGAGCACTTCACAAAATCCAGGTGTAGCAAATATTTTGTCAAAAATTGGAACCACACTGCCAGCTGATTTTTTATGTAGTCTTCCACCATTGAGTCAATATTAGGGAACCACAATTTTGCTCTAATCAATGCTTTTGTTTCAGCAACTCCTTGATGTCCCTCATGTGCTATGGAGATCATTTGTCATCTTCACAGGAACTACATGAGGAACTACTACTCTCATGTGCTATGGAGACCTTTCTCATCTTTACAAGATGTCACAATACAATGTCCACGAAGAATCATGCCTTGTTCAGTTATGCTCAATTCACTAAATAAACTTTCAAAATTTCGCATTTATTCACGGTTTCGATAATCTTGCCGTTTTCCAGAAACATTACACTTCTTCACATTTTGCATCACGGGGTCATTGAAAGTCTCTCCTTCTATTTCTTTCTGTGCGATAGCTTTTGGACAAGCACTTTCACACACATAGTTCAGAAATTCTTCTGCAATTTTCAGATCACGGTTATTCTCTGCTTTCGATGGATGACGTGACAAATAATCTGCTGGATTATTCGCTCCGGGTCTGTATATTACAGCATAATCATATTACTGTAGCTGTAAACACCATCTTTCTATTCTAACAGACGGCTTTGCAGTGACATTCAAAAATATACTAATCAGAGGTCTGTGGTCAGTAATAACATTGAATTTTACTCCATATAGGTACAAGTGAAAATGTTCAACTTCTCAACGAACAGCCAGTGCTTCACGTTCGATTTGAGAGTAACGAGTTTTTACGTCATCAAGACTTCTTGATGCATAGGCAACAACTTGTACTTTTCCACTTTTTGAGCTTCTTTGTGTCAAAATTGCTCCTATTCCCAATGATGATCCATCTACAATTAATTCAGTCTTTAGATCAGGATCAAAATATGACATAATGGTGTCAATTGTTAATTTTTTCAACTTCAACCAGGCACTTTCACATTCATCACTACAGATGAAATCAGAATTTTTATTTGTCAATTCCCTCAGTGGCTTCACATGGATTGCTGAATCTTCAACGAATCTTGAAAGATATCGTGCCATCCCCAACAAAAACTTCACTTGTGATTTATCTGTAGGTCTCAAAGCTTCTTTGAGTGCTTTAAATTTTTTTGGATCAGGAGACACTCCACGTTCACCAAAAATATTACCATAGAACTCCATATATGATTTAAAAAACTCACATTTTCTTTAATTCATCTTAAGACCATTTTTTGACTCGGTATAAGCATGCTCTGATATGCTTCTCGTGATCAGCATAATTTTTGCTAAAAATATAGATGTCATCAGAAATATTCTTCACGCCTTCTAGTCTTTGAAGAACTTGTTCAATTATGAATTGGAATTTTTAGTCGCTGCATTCACCCCGAAATTGAGACGATTATGTCTATGAATCCCAAGGTGTGTACTAAACGTTGTAATATATCTGCTGTCTAGGTGTAACTCTATTTGATGATATCCTCGGTTTAAATCGAATTTTGAAAATACCTTGCATCCATTCAAGTCGTGAATTAGTTCATCCATTGCTGGCATTTGAAGGTTCACCCTTTTGATAGCTTTATTCGCAGCTCTCATATCCGTGCACAATCGGATATTATCAGGATCACTGGATTTTGGTACCGCAACTATAGGAGATACCCACGGAGTTGGTGTGTTATCTTCACAGATATCCTTTTCATATAGTCCTTTAATTGCTTTTTCCACTTAGGTTCTGGTTTTAAATGTTATTCTTCTGTGTTTTTGATGTACTGGATCCACAAAGTCATCGATGTTCAGCTTTAATTGGTATCCTTTGAGCTTTCCGACACCATGACATATACTATCATACTCTGATAGAATTTCCTTTGTACGCTTTTCTCGTTCATTTTCAATGGAATATATAATCTCCAGTATTCCGAGTTGTTTTGCTGTGCCATTAGACATTAAACAACCTGTGGCATGTTTTGTTACATAAAAATCATCTGACAGTTGGTGGCCACCATTTGACATTCCGTTTGCAGCAAATTTGCCAATTTACTGCAGTGGTTTTTCACTACCATAAGCAAATAACTTTGTATCAGCAGGACATAGTGAGTGCAACATTTGGAAGTATTCCTCCGTATTTCTTGATACGCTTTGTTGTCTAGGATATTAACACTAGAACCACTGTCAACAATAAAACAGCATTTAATCCCATTAACATTCAATTCAACTGTTGGAAGCTTTCTAGAAATCTGAATTTGTTCAACCTTGATTGAGTATTCAGAATTTTCACAACTTTGAGATTCAACTTTAATTATGTTGCTTGAGCTTGATTTCAAATTATTAAGTGAGTGTGAAAACTCCTTTTGTTTTGGCGCCCTACAAAACTTTGCAAAATGACCACAATCATTGCACTTGAAACATTTTCGCCCCTTAGCTGGACACTGACCTTTGTGTGGTAACGAGCCGCCACAATAAAAACAAATTTTTACTGAGTAATTGTTTTTCTTGCGTGTTTTGTTTCGGTTCACTGATTTGATCCGATGCGCATTTTTCTTGTGCAGTTTCTTCAGTGTTTCCTTCCATCACAGACAAGTGGGATTTTGCAAGTTCAATTGCTTTACCAGTGTCGGATAGGGATTTTGAATCCATCTTTTTGCTTAAAGATTTTTTCTATAATTCAGACGATTTGCATCCCTGAATTATTTGAATTTGATTTCACTTTTCCGGGATCGAACTCACAGGTTACTGCCATTTTCTTAAGTCGTGTACAAAATTGATCGAGTGACTCACATTCATTTTGTTTTGCGAAACAGATGAATTTCGTACTCGCTATTGGCTTTAGGGGCAAAATATTACGTCAAGTATCATTTTCCTTCTTCAAGGTTTTGTAATTGTCGTAACATTGCTCACCCATGTAGTGCAACATTAGAGATTTTTTTCTTTCCTTGTCTTCGTCAGAATCTTTGATATTCATTGCAATGGTCAAGTTATAAAATCGTCCAAGCCATTTCTTCCATCTTGGTCCGGAACTTGACAAATCAGCGCAATCAAAAATTGGATAGTCCTGTACGCCACACGCCATTTTTCACGTTTGAAATTAGCGGTGACACTACGTCTGTGAGTAGCGTTACGGTAGCACCTAGAGCAAACTTTTCCGACGAGCTTTTCTATTCCACGTATTTTGGAGACTTAAAAATAATCCTCATCGCCAGATGTAATATTCAAGGGCTTGAATACAAGTAACACAGGTTTCAATTGCTCACAGAATATATATTGAATGGAAGTAAATGGAAATACAACATACGTCTGTCACTCACATAGATTAGTTTTAAAGTGTTCTATCACGTGGCCTGAACTAGATCACTAGGTGTCCTCATATTATTGCGTCATATACCAAATATAAGACATAGAATATAGCAGTATTTCATAGATATTACAGGGAGCCGATTTACCACTGATTTAGCCAATAATAGGTAATGAATATTGCTACAAGCATTGCAAGGTCTTGGTGGAGTCTAAAATGTTCTAGATGATATTATAGTGGTTCATCGGGTGATAGAAACCGATCATGATGAAAAATTGAAGAGACTTCTGATGCGACTCCAAAATTTGGGTCTCACATTGAATAAAGGAAAGTGTTAATTTAGAATGTCAAAAACTGAATTTATGGGGCATGTTATAACAAGCCAACGGAATATGTCCCTATGATTGGAAAGTTAAATCTAGTGAAAACGAAAGAGAATCTGAATTACCATCCAAATACGAATATTTTTTGGTGTGCAGGATATATATATTTCCGACCATGCAACATTGTCAGAACTATTTGAAAAGGACAAGAAAATGAGAAAACTGAAAATGGGATCGAGAACAAAAATGTTTACGTGAAACGATGCGCCATAGATTGACAAACGCAAGCATATTGGAAAACTACGACAAAAGTTCTAAAAAACAAGTTATGATTGACGCCGGTCCAGTAGAAGTTGAAAGTGTGTTGGTATAAGAGCAAATACCCAAGAAGCAAATAATTTTCTTTGCACGCAATAGTTTAATTGATACTCCCCTCCCGTATCGTGTGTACCAGGTTAGGGTTAGGCCATAATTTTATTCCGATTTTCCTAATTTTGGTTATATTACGAGTTCGGGGACTGTTTGTGTTAGCCAAGTGAATATATCCCCTGCCCATAGGCTTTCGTCCCTTTTACACAACTTGATGTAAAGTAGGCGAACAAAATTAGTTACCCCAGACATTTCTAGACGGAGAAAGCAGAGATGGCCATAGTTTTGACATTCGAAAGATTCCCTTTGTATCGAGTTTGAACTGGTAATAGATTGCATACCACTTGAATTCATTTACAAAAGTCCAAAACAAGTGCGAGAGTTGAGGTTCTACGTTATAAATAAAGCGAGAAATTATTAGATGAAACTGAGAAACATGTTAAATTTATTGCTGTTAGAGATCTTGGTTTAACCAAGTTAAATTTTCCCGTGGATCAATCAGTACGGAATAAATTTACAGTTTTTGTATCAAATCAATATGTATGTCATTTCAATCATTTTTTGCATTTTAAAAGGGCCCACACTCACGCCTCAAGAATCACATATATACCAACAAAAATATCTGTAAATTGTTTTACGTTTATTCAACCAAAACAAAAATAATAATTTAAAGTTAAAAGATATACCGGCATGAAATGATGAAACTTCAGTTGGAATTGGTAGTTTAAAGCTAACGGAACCGAATCAATATCATTCGGTGCGACTTGAACAAAAATTAAAGACGGCATGCTTTTAAAATTTTTTAACAAAATAAATGATATTTTGTGTTAAATGGTCGACTGGTAAAACTTAAAAGCTTGCTTCATTGAAAATGGTTTTGAGTTATTTTCTTCACAAAAATTTCTTGATTGGAAATATATCAGCGAGAATTGAAGCATTGTCCAGCAACCGTTAATCATCGAATATAACTTCAACATCTAGGAATAATTTGTATTACATTAAATTTCAAATATGTATATCACAATTTACATCAAAAGTATGGAACAGCTGTGCATAATTATTACTGTTACTAAAATGCGATCCTGGCTATGCTGCATGGAATAGATTAGAGCTAATTCCTTCCGGACTATCATATTTCAATATACTTAGTGAGATTCGTCAATCTGTGAAGCAACCTCACTTTCTGCAAGCTGTATATTTTGACAATAACACTTTAAAATTAAATAGGTATCTTCAAGTTTTTCTATATTTCAAGATATTATAAACGTACATGACCATAAATTGCTCGTGGTTTGATATTGATCAAAATTCATTCTTACCCCTCTCCTGCTTATCAAAATTTCTTCTTGAAATTTGTTTCTGATCTGAAAACCAATTTCCGTTCAATTGGCCACTCGGGATGTCTATTCTGGAATATGTAAGTATCATAACCATACTTCGCGTGATGATATTTTATAAAATTACATAGTAGTTTTATATTTCAATGCGACAATATATTTCATGAAACAGAACCGCGCCAAAGTTGAATTGTCTTCGTTAACAATGATAAACGGCTACTCATAAAATTAATAACATTAGTATGCCACAGACAGACATGCTGATTGGCCTGGTCCGCGTTGTTATTTGTCGATAGATACTTTTAACATAATGTAATTTTCCTCATAAAGTAATATTTAACCCAATCAAGAATCGAAATATCCACGATATTTATTACAGCAACATTGCGCTGCTTGCGACAGACCTTTTTTGCATAAATGCTGTTGCAGCAGTGAGACACCAATGACTTTTACAGATAAAATAAAAACAATCTATTCAATAAAATAAATTTTGAAAGCTCCTACCTCGAGCCAGCATTAGTAAATTTTGTGAATCCAAAAAATGAAAAGATGAACAACATCGAAATCAATGCCATTGACTGCATCGTGTAATGAAGAGTTCAGTTATACTGTGCATAAATCTTGCTAGAAAAAGAAATGGTGTGAAGTCACGCCCAATGATATTTATTCTAAAGTAAAACACAGGAGAATTCGCCTCGGATTGAGTGTTTCTGTATCTATACGGACACTTTATCTGGCATGCAACAGAGATACTTTCCTTATCTGCAGTGAACCTGAAATATTTAAACCTTCATTCACTCCATAAACTCAATCTTACGTGCATATACGATACACTCTATGTTGAACTCTAATAAAAGGGAATTAAGTTTTATTCCAAATAGTATGTATAACATTTTAGTAGTATTTTTTCGCAAATGCGTCAATATGACCTATCAATAATTGTCACTGCTGACATGCGACTTGAATGAAGCGATCTAAGAGGTCTTTCATGAAGGTTTGCCATTGACATCCGGAAATGGAATGACGCTAACAGCTTGTATTTACCAATCAACTGTAACCAATCTGTATACATATTAATTGAATCTTAAAAATTCAAATTTCCTCTGTATATTTCCAAAGGTTGACGCATGCATTATTTGTGAAAGATAAAATTCAAAGTAAATACGGTAAATATTTAAAAAGTGATGAAATCAAAATTCATATTTCGTTTTGCGATATTTTTTAGTCATACGCTGAAATTTTCAATTAGCAACACGGTAATATTTTACGTTAATAATTACTGTTGGCGCTTTTATTTAGGGCTCTATTAACGTAAGAATCGATATCTGGATTGTGCGTAAGTATATTCATGTCTGATATTTAAGGTTCTCAATAACGTCTGACCAGACTGATTTCATCACACAATTTACTTTGAATTTTCTTAATGGCGTAGTTTTTTGCATTTCATTGTATTTGATTCAATGAGTTTTACCATGACAAATTGGGCAAGCGGTTTTAGATTATACCGTGGACATAATACAATCCATATTTTAAATGAGGATACCATCAGGTACTGCACAAATCGACGTCCATTGTTGGTTAATATACCAGTTCATAAATTTGTTTGAATAACTATCATCACTTGCTGTGAATCTCAAAAAATTTCTTTTCTCACAATAACCATTCTGTATCATTCCCTGATCAATGTCTACGCTGTTTTGCTTGGCGTCCATGTCGTCTAAAAGTTTAGTGCGCATCAATGTTACTGGAGGGAAGTAGTTTGTCATTTATATCCTGCCTGCATTCAAAGCAGCGCAACACAAGTCAAAACCATTTTTTCATGCACATGTTGGTTGGTGAAAAATAACTTTTTACATCGCTTGATAAATCTTTTATTTATAACGTTCATCTATGGATCATGAACAAAAAAGCCTTTCATGCACGTTTCATCTAGGTGGGTTACCACAAAATTTTAATGGAGTCTAATTCTAATAAGCCCATATTACATAAAAAATGTTTAATTGTTTTTGCTCTTGACGCCACCAACAACTGTTACAGTGTGCAATGAGATAACATTCTATTAGACTCTCGTTGCTTACAATGCCACTCTCATTTAATGGCTAATTGCTTTGTCTAGGACAGCGGTACCCGAACGTTTTGTTCGTGCGTTTCGTTCGTGCTAATTCTAAATAACACTCAGTTTTTGATTGCAAACATGTGGTCCTGTAAGGAATAAAGAAAAAGTTCAACTCTTCTTTCTCATCTCTGCCTGATTTTTATTCGAGATACTGAAAAAATCACTCATATACGCTAAACTGGGTTCAGCAGATAAATAAACTGCAGATCACGAAATCGCAGCAAGTAGTATCTTTATTGTTACGTAACAAGAGGGGAAGTTACTACGCAACAGAAAGTAAACGTCATAGAAAGGTAAAATGAATTTATTGATTCTTATACACGGCATTTTAAATAATAAACAATAGAACATTTATATTGAATACAATATTCAAAGTATTCAATTATTTTTTGGTTATGGTTAACACAATTCTGTTAATAATTCTCGCGGCGCACATAGGAACTCGCCGCGCGCACTCTTCGAGAACAACTGGTCTAAGGGATCCCCTTATAGGATTATTTCCAGGCTTGTCCATGGGAATGGGATTCCCATGGAAAACGTCCCATGGAATGGGAGGGGACAGCACAAATTTATATTTCCCATGGGACACGAAAACCGTATGATTTTCGGGTAAATGATGGTAAAACATTTTGTTATGAACTTCTTATCCAGATATTTGAGAATATCTCTTTTTTAGCTATAAAGAGCAAAATATATTCAGCCTTAACAATATACTTCGTGAAGGGTATGATGGACACATGTATACTAGTTATGAATATAAAGTTAACGAGGTCCGTAAATTTTGTTGTTTTGTCTCTTCGTACATGTAGTCCTATTTAGTAGAAGCTAAACCTAAATTTAACAATTTTTATTGAATTCTTTTCCAATGGGAATCCCATGGGATGGGACAAGCATAATTGCTATGGAAATGGGACAAAAAAATATGTCCCATGGACAAGCCTGATTATTTTCCTCATTAATCTCGTTTTGTTGGGATCATCTCCAAGAGCTTTTGTTTGATTTTAAGTTTTGTATACATACGCACATTTTTTCCCATATAAAAATATATGCTCTTATTGTCAACTACCTCAACTCGAAAAAGGGCAGTGATTCATGTTAATTTCTCACATCTTTTTTTATTCAGTCAATGCAGTCTTGCATCTGCACGATAATCGATTTTTGAATATACAACTATAACTGGTTAAAATCTTCATGTGAATGTACGAGAATGCCATCAAAAGTGGATTAATAGATAGACTACGGAGGTAATTTCAATTGCTATTTCCAAATACTATTAGGTCAATACAAATAGGTCTATTACAATGTATATTTTTATTATCGGAACAGCCTACAGAATAGTACCGGCAAAACGGGTTTGAAACACAAGCTGTTTAGCAAAAAGAGTATTGGACTTGGAAGAACAGTGCAACACAAAATCAGAAATACATGACAAGGTATTAAAACTCTTATCGGCAGTCATTACAACAAGACATCCTTCGACATTGAGATAAACGTTATAGAATAGGGTCGCTTTTCAACAGCCCTATAAGTGATTTTAGATGACCATAACAGTCTCAATTTTCAGTCGACCAGAAAATCAAAATTCTGTCGAGTTTTTGCCAAAAAATTAGGCGATCATAAACAAATTAAACTTATAATACAGATCGCGTTCGTAATTATTCAGCAAATGGTATGTGTCTGTCGGGCCTCGCGTGCTAGCTACATAAAGATATACAAAACATGGCAAGACTGCATAAACAGATCTTGTGCACAATAATGCAAACTGCCAGACATGTTCATTGACAAGTTCCGAATTCTGAAGCACCTGTTTATAGGCCTTGGCCACCATGTGTTTTCAGTAAGAGAGCTTATTCTGCATATATGGGTAATTATGATCTAAGATTTGAGGTTAAAAAATAAACCCGGTTCTATAGAAGAGCCAATCAAAACTTTGACTTATTGCATGTTACTTTATGTTACGAAGTCAGCATTCAGTGACAGACGCGCGAGTCGAATCCTGTAACAAACCGCTATCGTTTCCAGCATTTCTGGTAACAAAATGTCTACTTTACAGCCCAAACCATCAACATTCTCTTTAAAATGTGTTTGTATTTATACTATCTTTCAGTTGAGCAAGGCAGCATAAGCAAATATATAGACCATGACTACTCGCAGTGTCGATATTACCTAGTTTATTTTCATCAAATGAAAACAATCCCATTTCTTCAAACCCTCAGTACATCCTAATATATTCCGGTATCCCTCGCAGATTCCAATCGAGAATGAAAATAATAAGAATTGATGAGCTAATATCCGGCTATAAAGTAATAAAATTCGACCTAATTGCTTAAGCATATTGGCATACTGTGAAAATTTCAATTGCCCATTACTTTGAGGCTGTATAATATGATGACACAGATACCGATTTGCAAAATGAATGAAAGTTTTGTTTGTTCGAAATATCGAGGCATTCGACTGATGGGGAATTTAATATAGTGTTGTCCCGAGAAAATGCTGCCCTAAAATAGACTATAATCAATCAATTACTTAATGTGCCGGAAATATATTTTTATTCGATTAAGTTGGTTAATTGACTATTGTTCACAACTAAAATAAAGAATCATGTTACCTATTGCATAACAATAGAAACCGACACACCAGGGGTTTTATTTTCTATGTTATCAAAAATAAAACAAGAACAATTGTGTATTAAGCACATTCTACGCGCTGTGTTGGGTACCTCTTCTTATATGTAAAAAGCGCAATATTGTGACGCTGATATCGTCTATATTAGCGGTGCAGTGGTAGGGATTCACGTCACAAAAACAGGTTTTCGATTGGGGTTTTGGCAAACCGATGCGGATCTGATGTGTAACTATTTTTACCAGAAGTCAACGAAGAGAACAATTTTATCTCTCATGTTTTCTTCAAGTCGTTTAAATATAAATTTTTAACCTTGCAACATTTTGGCAAGTGCATTAGCAAGAAATTACACTGATATTCTCGTTTATTTTTCACCATCTTTTTCACTGTGATTTGGGTTTGCTCGAATCGTATTGTGATTGAATATTCATTGTTGGACGATAGAATTGAAAAGGCAACTAATTCATTCCTAACTTCATTTTTATCTTTTGTATTCTATTTTGTCAAATCAGCTAATATTTCCACCATACAACTCGTAAAACTTAAATTTAAAAACATTTCATTAAAGTGCGGTAGTTATTGAAATACGACAACCTGTTTGAATATATTTTTTGAGAGTGATAAGAAAGAAATATTTATGCAATTTGAAAAAAAAAATTAAACTTTTTGTATCGCGTAAAATGCCTATTTGACAGAAGAATTGTTTGAATTTGATAACTCCACGATAATTTTAATGCTTGCTTGCAATGCTTCATCAAACATCAAAAATTACTTTAAATCCAATACCCAAATAGAAAAGTTTTCTAGTTTTAATTTAAAAATTAAACGAGGAAGAGGAAATATATGACTAAGCATGACACTGAAACATATAAAAACGTCGATTAAAAATAGATTGTTCATCAACTGCAGTCAGAGTTGTTATTGGATACGACGTGATGATCGCGGTCATATACTGTTCGTACTGTCGCAGGTTGAGCATGCAATCCCGATTCAGTTTCAGTATTATTGATGCTTGTTTCCACTCGCGTGTATGGAAAATGAGTATTATTGATGGCAGGAATAAAAAATCTCATTTTATATGTGTATATTTGAATAGAATACTTCAAGAGAAACAGCGCTTAAATTTAAGTGAGATCGTTGATGTTGGCTATTTATATGTTTCTGATAAAAGTGAAAAATGAAAAAAAAAGTTCCTGAAGACTGAGTATCTGAATTTGGATAAGCTTTAAAGATTGGTGAATTTAGTACAATTCAACGAATCTTCATGAATAATTCATATATAGAATTTACAAATAAATGATAAAAGCCGATGTTCATTTTGAGACAACACATTGTAAAACTGTAAAAAATGAATTGTAAACAACACATTTTTGCTAAACAAATGGTTTTTGTATAAATATTAGATATCTTCCCGCAAATTCTACAAACCTTATTGACTCCATCGATATTTATATAAGTTTCTGTTTCTGCATATCGTTTTCACCCTCAACCCGCCAAGAATCAGAAACTGTTTTATGTCTCTCTCTACTTTTTCCATTTCTTAACATTGATTGGATTTTTATTTTTATCAATTCTTAAATGTATTCGTTATTTAATTTAAATCTGGCAGTAGATCTGTAGATCATTTGATTATTCATATGTGAACTTTATTATGATTGAAAGAATACTAATAATTTCAATTTTTATCGGTAAGAAACTTTTTGCTTCTGTTAATAGAAAACTTGCGTGGGTAATCTCATTACCAATTTTTTATATCGTAATTAACAATGTTACACCCAAACCAGTCCGATTTACTGCCTATATGAAATCACGCTATAAATTCAACCAAATTATTTTGTGCTATTGTCCTAATAGTGATGCAGCGTCATACAATCGAAAATGCTTTGTTTTATCAAAATCACATATTTGTGCCTAAAGCATTTTTTGTTACAAGTATGATATATGGCGTATTGTATGAGCTCCTGCATATTTTCTCTGTTTTAGATAAAGTTCATTTGCTAAATTTATTAATCGTCAATCTACCAAAATACTATTATTGCCCTCCTGCGCAGGGAAGGCCACGGTTATTAGCGATACGACCGATTTTCTCGAAATTAAATACTTAACGACTAATATATATTTTCGTTTATTTTTAGGTATTGCCAGAGCAAACTTGGAAGTTTCGGGTAAGTGATTATAATTTACCCTGAAAGACCATATAGATATGCGCTGCGGGTACTATTACTCATCCTTCTTCTATGTGCCTGTAGATTCGTATACATATAATAAAAGGAAACTATTTATAGCAAGATTAGAGATAACTATTCTAACTGTTTTCTGACTATAGTTAAATTATGTATGTCTGAGGAAGTTACAGAAACGTTACAGTAATATATTTGTGTTAGTGTTAAATCATTTAGAAGCAACTTTTGAATACATGACTAGAAAATTAGATGGTAGATGTAGAGAGCCTTCTTCATCAATTTTTTTCGATGTGAAACGTTTACATGCCAAACTTTTATATTGTACCAATTTACCAAATCGTGTATGTTTTTGTTTTTGTTAATTTATTAAATATTTTAGATATATGTGTGGTTTTTATGTGATATTGATCGAGACAGTACATACCTTCACTTCTGATTACGCATAACAACTTGATGCAAATCTGTTGTTTAAAATATTCCGAAAAAATCGCTTCTAAATTAAAAAATTCCGAGTTTTTGTAAATTTTCTCTAATTGTTTTTATTAAGACATTCGATTAACTGGTGGAAAAACCGAAAATCAAGGTTTTGTAGAAATTCTTTCTGGCGGAAGATGGGGTAGAATATGCGTCGACGACTGGGGAATCGAGGAGAGTGCAGTTGTCTGTCGCATGCTAAATTTTAATCGATTTGCTAACCTTTCCGTCGATGCAACCGATCCTGGGACGCCTTTTGTTTATACCAATGGTTTGCAGTGTGTGGGTACGGAGACAAGACTGACCGATTGTACCATAGATTTATTAAAAACTTCTAGTTGCTCGATTGCAATAGTCAAGGTGTTTTGCTCAGGTGAGGTATTATAGTTTTAGCTGAATGACATAATAGAATACGTTTTAGCTGATTTAACGTAATAGAATACAGGAAGTTAGGAATGAATCATTTGCCTTTCTAATCCTATCGTTCAGCGTTGAATAATAACAACAACACAACACGCAAATCCAAATCCCAGCGGAAAAAGCTGGTGAAAAAATAAACGAGAATATCAGTGTGAATTCTGGCTATTGCACATGACAGAATGTTGCAAGGTTATACGTATGGAGTTTTTTTCCTAAAAATGTAAAATCGTGCAATAATATTCTCCTGAAGAATTCACGGATGTGGAAAGCCTACGGATGTGAAAGCATTGCATCATGTTATAGTCATATCGTTTCAAAAGATTGCTATGTTTAATAGTAACACGTTTTTAAATTTTAGAAATAGAGGATGTTCGTTTGTCTGGCGGATACAAACCAAACCAGGGTTATGTTGAGGTTAAATCAGAGGGCAAATGGGGACAACTTTGTTCCGCAAACTGGGGAGACAATGAAACAGAAGCAGTTTGTCGCCAGGTCGGATTTCAGCGAATTGGGAAGTCTCTTAAAGCAAAAATACTGACAAAATCAATATTACCTATTTTTTTAAACAACATTACATGTGCCGGTGACGAAACGGAACTTAGATTTTGTAATCATGGATTACTTGGCGAATCCAACTGCACGAACAAGGAAAATGTAACTATTGTATGTTCGGGTGGGTATTTAATATAAATATAAAAATATTTCAATAACTTTTTTCAATATTTTGTAGCACAAAATTGATGCGATTGCGACATAATATGATAATGACGTAGAAAAAATTTCTGCTTGTTAGAAACATTCTACTCACTAAATGGGTAATCTTATATGAACCACACAAGTCAATTATCTTCGCCGGAATTCGAAACCCTTGAGCATACGACTCAGTTGCATATTTGAAGGGCATTAAAGTATTGGTTGTCTTTTTTTGACTTCAGTTAGAAATTAGCTAAAATTCCAACTGATTCCTATGACTGTCGTTACATTGCGAAGTGTAAAAACACATCGCCAATTTTTTTCGTGGGCATAGGGTCGACTGATTTTTTTTCTATTCTAGAAATTGAAAACGTGCGATTGTCTGGAGGAGACAAAATCAATCAAGGATACGTTGAAGTTCAATCTGCTGGAGAATGGGGGAAAATTTGCAGCAAGAAGTGGAGTGCAAAAGAAACAAAAGCTGTTTGTCGACACCTCGGATACGAGAGAATTGCATTCATCCACGCTATTACAGTAGATCAACCTGCATCTCCGGGTTTCTTAGATAACTTAGAATGCGCTGGAAACGAAACAAATTTGAGGGATTGTCAACATCAATCAATTGGGTTTTCTAATTGTAGCGAAAACAAAGAAAATGTGACTATTGTTTGTTCCGGTAAGTATTCATTAAAACATTTTTACTATATTTATTTCTACAGTTGGATACACTCAAAAAAATTGAATTACGATTTATTGCTTATTTTCTATTTCACAGAGATTGAGGCAGTGCGGCTCAGAGGAGGTCGATCAAGAAATCAGGGATTTGTGGAAATACTGTCGGAAGGGGAATGGGGATTGGTGTGCGACAATGATTGGGGGATGTTAAATAAGGAAGTGGTTTGTCGTCAACTTGGTTATTACAGAGTGTCCTTACTACCAGTGGCAGCTACTCAACCAAATTCATCCGTATTCTTGGACAACATATCATGTACAGGGAAAGAGAATCATCTTAGAAACTGCACGCACGGAAAACTCACTACGTCAAGCGACTGTACTAACAAGCAGTGGGCAAAAATTGTATGTACAGGTACAAGCTTTTTACTGATCACAACAACATTTATTAATGGTAGCCTCGATTTTTCTTATTAGATCATACAGCTGACGATTAGACTTCTATGACGAGATGAATGCCTCAATGTTATTAAATTAAATTATTTGATTTAAAATTATTTGGTTCTATAAGTCTGAATGTTTTCAATGCCACAAATTTAACTAAAATTCTTATGCTCATCAGATTCGATCAGCGCTGGACCCGGCGTTGCACACTTGAAATATCTAAGTTATGAAACAAATGAGACATACAACTTCGTATGCAGAGACGCAAACAACTCACGTTATGTTCGTTCAAATGAGACGTGTGATAATTCAGGTAAGAATTATGACGAATTGGTGAGGGACTAAAAAAAGACAATGCCAAGCACAAGTATTCAAGCAAGAGCGTAGCAAGACAGCACTCAAATTTTTTTTTGTATAATGACCTAATACGACGCTCACTCGTGCCTTTTGTTCCTAGCAAAGCCAGTTAAAAGTGGCCACTCATATCTAACAATAATACCAACGAGAATATGGGTCAGAGACCGAATACTTATCGATCGAAAGTAAGGGGATCCCCCAAAACAACGCTCTTACTCCATAGTGACATCTTGTGTCCCATCACTAATTATACGACATAATTCATCCAAAATCAATAGGCTTCTGATCCGAGATATGATGAATGCATATGCAAAATTTGGAGCGGATTCATTTTCGCTTTCGTGAGATATCGCCTGTATCTAACAGACAAACAAACAAACGAACAAATAAACAAACAAACAAACAAACAGACAATTACCTATCAACATACTTACCGATCTTAAGATCGATAAGTAATAAGATTCGCTCTACAAACAGAGCGACGAAGCGCGCATTTTCATCTATCTCGTTTGGTCCATCTGGTTAAAGGATTATTGATAGCAAGCCAGGACCGCCCGGTTTTCGTTAAATCGTTCAAGAACAGACCAAATTGAAAAAGTCGTATGAATTTATGGAGGGGGGGTGACATGGCCCCTCAGGTACCTAACCCCTACCCCTTGCTACGCCTATGTATTCAAGAAATATTCTAATTGATGTATAATACATTAACATACTATTAACATATTGTTATATGATTCACCCAAATTTTTATTTTTAGCACATTGATTGCAGGCTGGTATCGATAAATTTATTACTCATTTTGCATTACCTGATCCCATCAGTCCACACAGCAGTATTGGGTTGACATTGTGTTATTTTGGATTGTCTCCCAACTTGTCTAATATGTCAAGCCACTCTTGTACGAACCCCCTTTTCAGATTTCTGGGCGTGTTCCACAGTTTTCCAGATTAAAAAGATTAGAAATATTCTGATCCTGATTGAATACTGCCTCATTATTGGATTTATTAGATTAACCCAGATATCGTTAATTCAGGTTCTGATTTGTTAATTGTGGTAACCGAGAAGTCCTAATATTCTGCCACAAATCGCTGTGGAAAGTCAAATGATTACTTTATGCGTAGAAAAATATTTTTGTAAAGGTTGACATGTATGATCGTATATCGTAACCACAAAATCATTTATCTATATTTGCAAAGGCAACGACAGTACGCAGGGACACGGTTCGTATGAGGACCAGGACGCATCATATGCAGATGCTGAAGTGATGGCCTAAATCTTGTTTTACCTCGATATAATATTCCTGTGAAAATAGTATAATAATACCAATAGATTTATTAAATAGACGACTAATGAAGCAACCGAATAGCTATAAATAAATTCTGAATTCATGTGGACAAATATTTCTCATTTCAAATATTTATTTCAGAACTGGCTTCATCGATAGAATGCAAATCGACAATTATATCGGATGGCGTTGACATTGATTTTGATTACTCAACATACGTGGAATTTAATTGCAATTCTACATTCAATTCTCTCTTGGAGGAGGTATGTAAATAGGCTATACTGAAATCTCATATTAGCAAATTAATAAATATTTACGTATAATGACGATGATTGCTGCTTTCAGGTGGCTAGTGCCGAAATTAAAACTAACAAAGCAAAAGCTATTTTGGGTGATTTGAGTGCAATATCTGCAAATATGTCTACATCCAACCAAGAAAATGAAACTGATATTCAAATGGTTGTAGATATCGTCAGTAATTTACAGAAAGGAGTCAGTCAAGGCGACGCAACGGCAAGTTTCTATATTGTCTGTCAGTACGTCTTATCATTTTTGATCCAACAACAAATTCTCTATTTCCGTTTGTTACTTCATTGATTTTGTTATGAAAGTAAATTTAAATCCGTATTTTAGGTAGAAAAATCTGGAATGACATTCTTGGTGTGGTCAACTGATCAGTTTCATACTGCAGTCACAGCCGAACTTGATGGAAAATCGAACAAGCCAAACGATAGTACGATAACAGTGTTTACAACAGCGGTTGAGGACTTTTCGAATAATTTAAATGTAGATTCTGAAGAAGGAAAAATGATTGTCGAAACTTATTCTTCTGTGTTCGAGGTTTGCCTTGATTAGTTTACAATTTGATACTTTAAACTAAAAATTCGACGGTCGCTATATTTTCAAATGAAGTTTCAAGATATCTCTGTAAAACTAACTACGATAAATGCGCAAAAAATCATAGTGAGGCTAGTTTAATACTTTTATTATATATCTCTCTCTAATAATGAGTTTGCACAGAATGTCGAAGAAAAATTAAATATTGAATATCCACCGTATTAAAATGATTTAATTGTGGAGTTATTATCGAGCAACAACTATAATGTTCTAACCTATTCAAGCCAGGCTGTAAGCTTAAAACCTGCACCTTGAGTTTTCAAGTATGAAAATTACAAAAATACAAATGATAAGTCTAAACTAGAATGTTATGAAATTATTTACCATTCATTATTCGTTGTCGTGGAAACAAAAGTTTCTTGATAAATAGCTGTTATTAATTATTTGCTCTGATTTTACAGGCAACAGAAGTAAATGGAACAAATATTCAAAACGTAACTTTTCAGCATACTAACGTTACTAAGTCACAGTTAGTTACAGCCGAAATTCCAGCATCTGCGTTTACAAATGCCACAGACAACAACACCATTTCAAATAAAGTTGCTTCATTTTATTTGCACAGAGATTCAGCATTGTATCCGAATCCAAAAGTGGAAAACACCAAAATTTCGAAGGCTAGTTAGAAGTCTAAATTTATATAATAAAAAGTATAAATAATGCTATTTTTAGATACACTTTAATTAGCAACCATCAATATAAATACAATCTTTGAAAAGAGCATAATTCATCTTATTATTTCTAGCATTTCAATATTTTACTGCAAATAACCCTCGTGTAGATTATAAGCGACTTAGTACTTATGATGAGGCTCTACAAGAAGCCTATAACTGGTGACACTTCGCGCTATTAACTTCCTTTTATGTATAACCTGCCAGGTTTCTCGATGTTAACAACTCCACAATTTGAATATGATTGAAATCTATTGCAGTCACGTGAAATACGAAATTGTGTGGTGATAAAACCCAAAATGATTCCAGTATTGTAGAAACACAAATGATCACAGTATTGTAGATTGTAGAATGTAGAGGTCCAAATATTTAATTGATTACAATACTATTGAGATCAAATGATCATTGTCGAGACGCAACGATCAACTATGATCATTGTAGAATACGAATGATCAATTGTTGATGTGATGAGGTCGAATGATCAATTGTTGAGGTGTTGAGGTCGAAATGATCATTGTAGAATACGAATGATCAATTGTAGAGGTGTTGAGGTCGAATGATCAATTGTTGAGGGTTGCTAAAGTTTACGACCAACCCAACAGGCAGGTTAACTACATACTTAATTCTAGATTATGCAAACAATAGCAACATTAAAATACAAGGTATGCAAAATGAATCAAACCCTGTTATTAAACTGAGAAACAAGCAAACAAATGTGCTCATTGCGACAAATAAATTAGCACTACTTAAACGGCAAACTCCTAACACGAAATAAATTGTAAACAGCCGAATGGCAGTGATTCGAAATAATAAGCAAACAAAAACGAGAGAAGAGGAAAAGACCGATAACAGACTTTGTTTACGCCAACATGCTCATTCCTGCCCACCAACAGATGGTGAAATCGCTTTGAAGGGAGTAATTTCGTGAACGGTCATTCGACAAAGTGCAATGACCAATATATCTCGAGATAACCCCGGGTCAAATATATACAAAATAAAACAAAGAAACTTTGTCTGTAACACCTCGTTATCAATATTCTACAGGTTCTCAGTGTGAAAGTTGCTGGGATAACTTTGACAAATCTTACTGAGTCAATCAAATTGGGATTCGGGTATGAAGAGGATATTATTGAGAAGTTCCCAGATTTTAAAAAGGCTAAAGTAAGTACAATAAATTTATAGTTTTCTGCTCATACTTGATATTGTGTCGTCTAAGTATCGTTATAGACAAATATGATTCATAATTGCTGAATTTCATTTTATTTCTTACATTTCAACTAAGATTCAACTCACACTATTTATCTTTCTCTCCTCATATTATTTTTTTATTTCAATATAGGTTATTCACTTTGAAAAATGTGCTTATCTAAACACGAGTACTAATGAATGGGAAACGTATGGATGTAGAATAGAATTAAACGAAGACAGAGTGACGAGGTGCTTTTGCGATCACGCTACAAGTTTTGCGGTTCTTGTGGTAATATGTTTGTTTATATACATTAAACATGAAGGATGTTTAATTTCTCCTAGTTGTAAATGAATGCACCTTAATTATATTTTCAGCAAACATACAAAGTACCAGTTGCATTCGAACTACAAATTGTTGGATATATAGGATGCGTTTCATCTATTGTTGGTCTGTTCTTTTTCCTTCTAATTTATGGATTATTCAGGTAAGATACCTGCATTTACAAATCTGAGCATAATAATGCGGATATATATATCTGAAGTATGTGCACAGAAAGAATGTTTCGTTAGCTATATGCATTGCATGTGCCGTACACGAAGGGTACAAATATGCGCCAAATGAAAATTTATGAGCATATAGCAAATGGAACAATAATAATAATTGAATTCTGAAATAAAGCGATTTTATTTCCTCATTTTTGAGGTAATTTTGGTGCATTTATACAATGACACATCATCGATCACGCACATCTAAAAATAAATACGTTAATTTGATGACTAATTAGATAATTAAACGTTTTTTTCACATTTTCGGCAGCAATGCTGTTTTGTAATGTTCATAATTTATGCTGTTATTCCGATGTCCACATTTTATTCGATTATCATCTTCCTTGATATATGTTTTACCATATTTGATCAATTAAACGTTTGAAATTTGATGTGTTATAGAAATTATATTTTGTTTTTAACTCATTGATCCACATTGTGTATGTTGCATGTTCAATTAAACACGACATGCAAATTTTAATTTTGCAGAGACTTGCGTTCAGGACAAATAAATCAAATACACATGCATATGGGATTCTGTCTTTTAGCAATGTATATTGCTTTTCTGGTTGGAATTGAGAGAAATAAAAATTATATTGCATGCATGTCCGTGGCTGCATTTCTTCAGTTTACGCTTCTCTCCGTGTGGGGTTGGATGCTTGCTGAAAATATTACAATGTGCAGGTGAGTTAGAACCTCGAAACAATTATGATAGCTTCAAAATTTTTTAATTCTTGCAAATATACTCCTTGACTCATTTGTAAGCCAATTCAAAGTATAATTCATGGTGCTCCAGAAGTATGTGCACCAAGATGGCGGACACCGGAACGTAGTCTGTGTTTTAGGTTAGACCATAATTTTATTCCTATTTACGTTATTTTGTTCTATTACGAGTTCGGGGACTAGCCAAGTGACTCCCGTATTATTTGTATCTGAAATTGCAGCCTAACCCTAATACGTTCCGGTGTCCGCCATCTTGGTGCACATATCTCTGAAGTACCTAATTCATTATCATATATTTTCTTACTATTAAGGCGGTTCGGAATATTATACGCATTACAATTTTAATCGCTATTTTTAATATCACTCAGGAAATTCTTTACCATGAACTCCAAGTGTGGACCAAAGTATACTCTGAAATTTGCTGTAGTAATCTACGTTGTATGCGCAGCTGCAGCTTCCATTAATGCTGGGGTTATATCTATGAAAGACAAAAATCGCTGGGATCAATGGAAATTAGTACAAGAAAATGGTGAGGTTCCAAGAGTAATTTTAAGCAATTATTGTAAAAATAGTCTTATGACTTTATATTAGTGGAGGTCAGATTTTACTATTCCTCGGCACCTGGATCCAAATTCATAAGCAAACATCTTCTTGGAAATGCAAGCGATATCAACACACTGCTTCTTACAATACCGATTTTTGCCGCCGGAATGCCTCTTAGAATATATTGAATGGATTTAACTCCGCAATGTAATGGTACATATTTTATTAAATTTGAATAGCAGGGGATTGTTAAGAATCAGAACGAAAAAAGAGGCGGGCATAATTGGCTTCCGAACTGCGCTTAAATAATATTAAAAAGTCTGTTTCTCGCACATATCCCAGAGATCCATGTAATTAATTATTAAATTCACATAAAAAATGTCGTATTCGGGATTAGATTTATATTCTCATTACCATTGCTTAGTAAAATCAGCAACTAGTGCTTTCCTTTAGTTCGTTTTCGTTGCTAATCTGTTATGTTTCCTGTGTATTATAGGAACAAGATTCAGGCCTTCAGAATACATCGGAGATACTCTGTGCTGGTTACATGGCTATTCTTTGTACTTTGGATTTCTTACACCTATCGGAATAGTTTTGGTAATCAATATGATTGGGTGTGTTGCTATTGCGCGGAAAATCGCAATGAGCGGATCCAAGGTATGAAATATGATTCGATTCAGCATATAGCTGGGCGCTTTTTTTATTTATCATATTCCCATCAGACCTTGCTTATCATATGTTATTTTTCTACTCTGATGGTTCATTTTCACTCCACAATATTTTCATATCAAATTCAAAACTTAACACAACAAGTATGCTTAGCTTTACGACTTGTAAAATATATGAAGGCATTTACATAAAAATCATTGATTATCATTTGAATTTTGTTCTAGGAAGCCACCATTTGCAGTAACTTATTCGCACTAACGATTAAATGAATGAATAAAATGAAAACTTATTTACCATTCAAGGTCCGCTCAAAGAAAACCGAGGTTTCAGAGCATATTTTTCGAACGGTGATGGTTGGTGTACTTCTTGGAGTAACTTGGGTATTTGCGATTCCACTGACATTGACCCACGATGAAATCGTTAACGGAATTTTTGGATGGCTTTTCAATATCTTCAATGCCTTTCAGGTGACCAGTGACTGTTTCGTGATACACGATTTGATTCAATACCTCATTATTTGCTGAATTTTTTTTTATCATGATCCTATTTTACTGTGGCACCATGTACATGGGTGTTTAGGAGGCCATTGGATTTTAATTTTAAGTACTATTTTTGTTTATCCTATTTGTAAACTATATTGTGAAAGATGGCACAGTTAATGAATACGAGAAATTCAAGACGTTTTTAAATTCTGCAAATTCATTTCTTGGTTAACAACATTTTTCAATTAACCCTCCTTACTGTTTTAGAGTAATCATAACACAGAAACTTATTTTTTTTTCGTTACCTCTGTTTTAAAGGGCCTGGTCATTTTCTTACTTCTATGTGTTAAACGCAAAGATGTTCGAGATATGTGGGTTGGAAAATTGAGGGAAATGCTGGGCAAAAGGGAAACAAAGAAACAGCCCACTTCAGCAGTATCTAACACAGCAACAACGTCGCTTACTGGTCGTATAACGGGTACATCAGTAATACAGCAGGATGTCGTATCACATGCTGTAGAATATTACGAGAATTTAGAACAAAACAACAATGATGAACCTGTGGGCCAATAAGATTTCTGTCTCCCAGTGACTGATATTTGTTCTGAGGTCATATTACAGGCAGTTTTGACATTTTAGGATTGGTGATACAAATCATGTATTTTCAAAATAGAGAAAACTCAAAACCTTTGACTCCCCACAGCATGTATTCAGCACATGATGATCTCACATGTATGGTCTTAGGTTTCTAGCAAGGTATTATTTTGACCTAATAGGGAGCTACTATTTTCCTGCATTTTTTTTTTGTTTACTATATAATATATATATATAATGTGTTTGTTTTAGAATGGGAGGATTTCACGATCTTTGTGGATCGAAAGAGATAAAACAGGGGGTGAAAAATCCGAAGGCGATTACGCATTTTCGATAAGTCAAATTTTGTTAAATCTAATTTAATGCAAGTTATCTGGCATTTTCGACAAAATAGAACTGTTGATTCTTTCATTTCTAACATATTTTTTGGTAGAAATGTCGTAAAGTTAAAAAATGACGAAGATTTGAAATTGTACTCGAGACTAAAAGATTTTTAAATAATTATAAAAAAATTTGTTGCAATTGCAACTCTTCAATCTATCAAAAACATCATGTACTATGATTAGTTTATTTGTCGAATTGATTTGTAATAAATTTGATTATACCTTCATGTTTTAATGTAATGCCAAGTAGGCGGTGGAAACGTAAAAAGTACTGTAAGGAGGCGAGGGTACAAAAAATTGGGAACCTCTGGGGTAAATCATGAGCAAATTGTCCGAGATTCTCAAAAATCACTTTCCCAGTTCTTGATGTGGTTGTGGTTGTGGTTGAAAATGTAATATACTCGGCCGCACACTATCCAAGGATGAAGGAATATCGCGTATGGTTAATCAACGCAAATAATCGAAATGTAAACCGATAGAACAGACGTAATGTACGTAATAGGTAAGTTATGAAAAATATTCTGACATATTCATACAAAGTGATTCTCTACTACATCTACTCATTAGAGCTTTTAGAGAGTAAATTTAAAATCTTCAGATCTTACTGTCATTTGTCAACATGCTTTCAAGTGCTAGGACCGATTGTAGGTCCTTCCCTCTCAAATGATTGCTCATTCTATTTTGTTTTTGTAATCTGCAAATATCGGGAGTTATACGGAGTTGGTTTTACTGTTATAGTTGGTGCGACATGTCTTCTTGCTCAGTAATACTCTGAATTTATCCTACTTTAGTGTCATTATCTCAAATTCCTCAATGACATTACAAGTTACTCGATTGTATCAGTCGAAAATACATTCAATGTACCAGTATATATTTATTCATGAGCATCTTGAATCTAATGCATTTTTAATGTCAGGGGTCCTCAATATACATAACAGCCGCTCAGAACCTTTCTCGGAACAACAGTGTGAATAGTCTCAAGAAAAACTATTACACAATATTAGAATAATCGAATTATACTGTGAAAGCTGTACGCCAATTTAACCTTTGTAATCCGCGCGCTTATTTTTACAAAGTGTGTAAAAACTTGCAAGAGACACCGGTAATCCGTACATAAGTATTGGCGAATACTTATCATTTTCATTCATATATTAGAAAGTACATTCAAATTCTGCGTGATGGAAACATTCGAAACGTAATACGAAAGTATACATACTTTGCACCTACTAGTTGTGCATGCACTCACTAAAGACGAAGCCCGGCAGAATTCACTCAATAAATTTAACTATGTATTACCTATTATTCAGCTATCATTTCTGAACTTGATTTATATCAAAACAGAACGTGTAATATTTTTCGAATAGTTTAAAAGTCACATAAGTTATCGCACAAAAAACTTAGGTCAAGTCCTAACTCACAATATTGATAGTAAGTAAAAAGCATATGCAATGAACAAGCTGAAACGATTCAATGTCTTGTTAATTAGAAAAACAAGGTAGGACATGCATTATTTATAATCTGCTGTTTGTGTTAAATCCCTATTGACTATGCGAAGCCTTGATTCTCTTAACACAGCAATTGTAAAGTGACGTTGAGTTGTATCGTTCCCTGCGTTGGAATACTCAATAAGCGTGTGTTTTGATATGTTTTCCCAAATATCCTCGTGTGGCAAAGCTCTTTTCACATATCTCACATTCATAGCGCTTGTCATTGAAATGAACTGCTTCTAGATGTGTCCTTAGATTACTTTGATGTTTGAACGACCTCCCACAAATCTTGCAACCGAAAGGTTTTTCATTGGAATGTTTACTCATATGCTTATCCAGCTCAGATTTTAGTACTTTTGCAACACCACATATCTCACATTTGATTCTGTATTCATTTGCGTGTTTTTTCAAATGCAAATTCAAATGTCCCTTTGTAGCAAATGCCTTATCACAAATGCTGCAACTGAACGGTTTTTCACCCGTATGTTTACGCATATGTATATCCAGCTGAGATTGTACCACTTTACCCACACCGCATATTTCACATGTGACGACCCTTGTTTTGCCTGTTAAATGACGTCATGTGATATCGTTTCAATATTTGGTAGTCTAGCAGTTTAGACGCTGCGACACGGTCGATCGGTTCTCGGGGGCAGCGTGGTCTGTTGGTGTATGCTGTGTGTGACAGATGGCAGTCGTCTGAGTGTTTCGGTTAGATTGGTGGGTTTTGAATGTCTGTGTGAATGCCTCTGGTCTTCAGGAATGTTTGTCTGTGTTGTGTGACTGTCGGATGTTTTGTGCTGGACAGTGGGCTGACGTAGGGACCATGTCTGCATGTTATTGTTTTTACCAGTACAGTGCCATTACAGTTCATTTACCGTAGTGTTGTATTTTCAGTTTTATCGTGGAATTAGCTTCCATCAGTATTGTTCAAATGTTGTGCACCTATAGAATTGTTCATAGTTTTTATAAATGCCTGTCATAAGTTACTTTCGGCCTGTTTTGCAAATTGCAGTAGCTAGTTCATTGTACCAGATTCTAGGGGTCATTTGGTTTTTTATTCAGAGTTGTCTGGGATTTCAGGGTTGGTCAGTGTTTTTGTTGTGTATGTGGTCTTTCTTGCATTTTACTGCCTGGTATCTGTTATTTTTATTTTATGCTTTTCGTTCCTTTGGGGAGTGTTTGGTTGTTTTGGATCGTTTACTGTTCGAGTTGTTAATAAATGACATAAAATAGCATAAAGACTTGGACTATTGAGAGAAAACTTGACGTTAGATCATATTAGAAGATATTCTGAACCTGGATAATTATTTCATACATTGCCGGTACGCTACAATTTTTGGCGAGAGCACGCCAGGATATTTTCTATGAACTATGATTTTTTTTCTCCTACTTGGACTAATGGATGATATGTCAAGGCTCTGGTCAATAACGTGCCTGTTTTGTTTTTGATTGATACCGGTGCGGGTGTCTGGCTCATTGACACCGCTGTTTACTTGACGTTGCAGGAAGATTCGAACATTTCGGGGCTGCATCCTGTTCCAGTGCCACTCCGTACTGCCGGTTGCGAGTCATTGGTGTCTCATGGTGTACTTGATGTCAACCTGACGATTGAAAGCTGGTCTGTGGAGCATGCGGTTGTGGTCGCCGATCCAGGGTCACGTGCGGGTGTCTCGCTCATAGACACCGCTGTTTACTTGACGTTGCGGGAAATTCGGTTCGGGTGTCTCGCTCATAGACACCGCTGTTTACTCAACGTTGCAGGAAATTCGGACATTTCAGAACTGTATTCTTTTCCAGTACCATTGCGTACTGCCAGTGGCGAGTCGTTAGTGTCTCATGGTGCACTTGATGTCAACCTGACGATTGAAAGCTGGCCTGTGGAGCATACCGTTGCCGTCGCCGATCTAGGGTCACGGATGGACTATCTTGGCAAATTCGTCGCATCGTTTTGTTCTTGAGGGACAGGATGTTAAGGTACAGCACCAAACAGCTTCTCCCTGCTGTCATGGGACTATAGTTGAAGATGTGGTAATACCGGCCGCTCGGGACTGGTTGTTCTAGTTCAGCTACAACAGCCTTGGCCGTCCGGAGATCTAACATAGTAGCCGTTGTTGAGCCAATGGAGATATGCAGCATCAATTTGGTCGCTTCGATGACGTTTGTGGACTCAATCCAGAATGACAAACTTTACGGATGTGTAAGCGTGAGCATGGACACTCTGTGTATTTTAAGGACATTCGTGGACATATTTTGTTTTGACTACTGCTTTTTTGTGGTTCGGATCTTTTTCTAGAGATGAAAACATCCTTTCATAATGTTTCATCTAGAAGAGGGGGGTAATGTGACGACCCTTGTTTTGCCTGTTAAATGACGTCATGTGATATCGTTTCAATATTTGGTAGTCTAGCAGTTTAGACGCTGCGACACGGTCGATCGGTTCTCGGGGGCAGCGTGGTCTGTTGGTGTATGCTGTGTGTGACAGATGGCAGTCGTCTGAGTGTTTCGGTTAGATTGGTGGGTTTTGAATGTCTGTGTGAATGCCTCTGGTCTTCAGGAATGTTTGTCTGTGTTGTGTGACTGTCGGATGTTTTGTGCTGGACAGTGGGCTGACGTAGGGACCATGTCTGCATGTTATTGTTTTTACCAGTACAGTGCCATTACAGTTCATTTACCGTAGTGTTGTATTTTCAGTTTTATCGTGGAATTAGCTTCCATCAGTATTGTTCAAATGTTGTGCACCTATAGAATTGTTCATAGTTTTTATAAATGCCTGTCATAAGTTACTTTCGGCCTGTTTTGCAAATTGCAGTAGCTAGTTCATTGTACCAGATTCTAGGGGTCATTTGGTTTTTTATTCAGAGTTGTCTGGGATTTCAGGGTTGGTCAGTGTTTTTGTTGTGTATGTGGTCTTTCTTGCATTTTACTGCCTGGTATCTGTTATTTTTATTTTATGCTTTTCGTTCCTTTGGGGAGTGTTTGGTTGTTTTGGATCGTTTACTGTTCGATTTGTTAATAAATGACATAAAATAGCATAAAGACTTGGACTATTGAGAGAAAACTTGACGTTAGATCATATTAGAAGATATTCTGAACCTGGATAATTATTTCATACATTGCCGGTACGCTACACACATTTAAACTGATATGCCTTTGTGTGCCTTCTCATATGCATGTCCAAATTTCCTTTTAGCTTGAACTTCGTTTTGCAAATCCTGCAGTGAAATCTCTTTTCGTTTGTATGCGTGATAGAATGTGTGGTCAAATGAGATTTGCGTCCAAATTCCCGTTGACATATTTCACACTCGATTTTTTTTGAATGACTTTTCATATGATTGCAAAGAATCTTTCCTGGCTGCTTGGGAAAATGTGATCCTAAATGTTCTTGAAAATGCTCTTTGCGGGTATATCTCTTGTCACGAATTACACATTTATGTGGGCGTTCACCAGTATGTGTTATTTCGTGTCGCTTTAGGTTGCCTTTCTGTTTAAACACTTTACCACAGAAATTACATTCATGCAATCTGTCTACTTTGGTCTTCTCCATACTTCATCAAGTCAAGAACCAGACAATGAAAGTCGATCTTTCTACTCCTTTATATATATATTTTTTTTGTATAAACGTAATCCTAACTACAGAATCAACCGCGAATGTAAAAGCAAATATTCTGCAATACTTCGCACTTCTAATCAGAGTTGGATAAATTACATCAGTGATTCTCAACCTTAGGTATGCGTATCACTAGTGGTACGCGGAAGCTTTTCAAGTGGTACGCGAGCATTATTGCAACAATTAACTTTTGAGTTGGCTAAAATAGGGCGACAACTGCTTTATAGCGCTAGCAGCAGTTCCTGTCTTGAGAGCGCCCTCGCCCGCTACTGCACACCTAAAACGAAACGATACGATGGACAAATCCTTTCAGCCAGTGGCGTGCCTAGAGGGGTGGGGGGGGGGGGGCAGTCGCCCCGGGCAGCACGTATAGGGGCAGCAGAACGGAACTTTAGTTTGCGTGTACACATGTTTTTCTCGACGTGTTTTTATTTAATTAGAAGCTGACATTAGGTGTTTAGACTTTTGTGACTAACTGTGGTGATGGTGAGTCAACAATGGATGTTTCCCTGACTATTGAGCCCAGAAAAACTCCCATATGCCACGATTGCAACATTTCTGATGCTCATTTTCAGTGTGGTTTCGCGAGTTAGTGCCTTGAACTGGTTTATATGTTTCAAACGATCATTCTAATTCAAAATATGTAAACCTGATATTTGAAAGTATCAGTAAAAAAGTTTAGCCTAGTTTTTCACAGTTATTTCCAGTCCAATTTTTGATTAGTAGCGATTACACTATAAGTAGACAGAATAATCGTTGAAATATTTGATCCGCACCGAAATTTCCGAAACATAACCAAAAACTGACAAATAGCACGCAAAAAGGTGAAATGTTTACAATCATGCGAGAAAATCTGTCTGTGTGGCTGCTAAAATGTCTACTGATGCGTCGCTTTTTCGACATGGAAACGGATATTTTTCAAAAAATGTTGAAGATTTTATTGCTTTGTTTATTGGGCTCGACTGGAATGTTTTTCATACATTGTGCATTGCATATTCTTTATTATTCATAATTGGCTATTCAATTGCTAGTTGCGAACGATCTTTCTTAAAGTTGAAACAGATAAAAACATATTTAATGTCTTCGATGTGAAATCAGGGACTGTCAAGTTTATTTTTGATCAGCATCGAAAAGGAATTCCTGACTAACGAGGTGAAAGAGCTCGTTGTTCAGACATTTGTAGCGAATGGACATGCCTATGCTAATAAATGTGTTCGATCTTGTAAATATGAGTTTGTTTCTTAGGTTGATGATTTATTTGATAAAACAAACGTTTACATTTATTCTCATGCATAACAACGTCTATAAATTGTTCATTCCACGAATTATTTTTGAAGTTAGATATATGGGGCAGCATTATCCGAAACTCGCCCCGGGCAGCAGGAGAGTTTGGCACGCCCCTGCTTTCAGCCCTGACGGCAATCAGCGCAAATTCTCTCGTGCTTTTGCGCGCAATTAATACGTTGTTACTGCATAAAGTAAATACGTTGAAACTTTGCACGAAGATCTAAAATGGATGCAGCGCAACTTAAATACTACAATACCGCGTTTCTTGTGCCATTGTTCCCCACTACAAAAAGGTTTTGTCGGTGGTACGCGGCCAGTAAAGGATTGATAACCGCTGAATAGCTAATACATGCGTTTATGTATATATATATATATTTGGGAAAAGCCACGCCAACCGGTGATATCGCTGGTTGTGATTTCCGTCACAAAAACCACTCTTTTGTTCAATCTTGGCCTATTTAATTCAAGATGAGAATGCTAGTATCATGAACGGTTTCGTTACAGAAGGAATCCACGCCGGGAGCATGCAAGAGTTCGCACGAAAAGAATAAACGAACTACACAGACAACCCAAGAGTAATGAAATATACATACAAGTGAATGTACTTGTCGCAATCTCACGGTCCCATCTCATGACATACCCTTAAAAGGTATTATCCCATATAAATCGGTACCCCAGTCGCGTATAAAAGTTTTCGACACATCGTGCTGAGCGTAAGTTAGCGACTTCCTCCGCCATGAAGGGGAAGTGAATGTGAAAGAAACCAATGCAGCAGCTAAGGCCAGTAAAAAAAAAAAACAGGAGCAAAGAGGTGACTGGAAGCATCTGGCGCCCATCAACAGCCTAAACCTATAAAAAGTTATTGTTTTTATTCTGTCACCGATATCAACAACGAACTGCAAACGCGTTCACCGATTTTCATGGGAGCAAAGAACAACACCAAACGTTTGACCACATGATATATTAAATAATTGTTACACACTGGAAAACTCCCACACACTTGGAACAAAAAAGTAGTCAAAACTAGCTATACTAAATCGAAGAACATACATTTTCTAATACAAGATGTATTTGCGCCACAGTATAAACAAATTAGCCTATGTAGTATTTTGGAATTAAAAAAAAAATCGCTTTTTTGTAAGTTTGAAACCCAGGCCAAAATATGGCATCAGGTCTATACGAACAGAAGGCCAAAAAAGTCAAATTTCGAAAAAATATGACATTAAGCTTCTTCAGTTTTGACTGTGGCGATATTTAAATTTAATTGGTCAAAATTGAAAATAGTTTTTTGAAATGTAAGTAGCCTTTTCAAGATTAACACTATCACCACACACTATCTAATTTCGAAACAGAATAACTTGAAGAAATATGGCATTTGCAAATTAACCGATTGAAAAAAAAAGTTTCGAAAAGCAATTCAGACTCAACCACACTTTCCTTTATTAAATTCCACAAAGCACTATGAATATAACAGTTCTGTCATTATTCCAAAACGAAAAATATTTCAAATTTTAAGGCATATTTACCAATAATGATAAAAACATTAAGAATGCTGTTTTTAGAAAGCCTATGCAAGACAAGGTAGTACGCATACTTTGAGGTATCATAATCATTTAAAATTACCAATTTAAAATTTATGTTATTTATATGCCAAAATTTTGGTAAGAACAACAAATACAGCTAATTTCTACTAAAATATAGGAACTTCAATGTTCAAGACACCTTTGTATCTGGCTAACCTATCCCAGTACTGATTAATTTGACGACTGCATATTTGATAAACATGCTCTACAATTTACATTATAAAAGAAAAGATGGAGACGAAAAAGGTTGAACAATACCATGAACGATATTGCCTTGTATCACACTTAGTGAACAAGTTGAATAGTATTATGGGTGCATTTTTGCAGAAGTTAACTAATGCATAGAACATGCAACAAATACACTAAAATTTTGACAAAATTAATTTCCATCTTTAAATATGAAAACAAAAAATTTCATTTTCTTTGTGCATAAATTATAATAAAAAAATATAATTATTTCACGAATTAAGATGCTACTCAAATCTGTTGCTCAAACTCATTTTTGCTTCTAACACAGAATACAATTTCACAGGTATTTTATTTTACTTATGTTTGTGCAAACTCACCATTTGCCATTCAACTAAAAAGAGAAGGTTAGAAACTATACAATCATAAGACTGGAATTGTACATTGATACATAAGATTTTAGTTATTTGAATGGCGCAAGCAAAGCCTCAACGAGGCTGACCAACAACCAGTCTATGTAAATGTCATCTAAAATATTCAAATCTGTTATGTTACTAAAATAAACTTCACGTTATGCCACATAAATAAAAGCACCTGCTCAGCACACAGAAAGCTAACAATTAGAAAAATTCAATGAACTCAGTATGCATATCAGCATGTATTCTAGCAAAAATAGCTTTGAAGGCACCAAAAATCGACGACCTACCCAGCACCTATTCACAAACCACCTGTTGATATACAAGATTGTTCTTCAAATTCCTAATGCTGGATTTGAAGTCACGAAATCCAGTATAAAATATTTTAGATTAGATTAATTATATATATGCTGGCATATGTTAATAGTGATGTTATATGCAATATGTAGAAGATTAAAATCGACATATCATTCATCCATTCATGAATATAACCGCTACATCACCAAATCATATAATTTTTGTAGAGAGAAACCCATGTCATTGGAGCAACCCAATCTTTGAGTTGAGATGTTAACTCTTCGAGTTCCGGTGTTTGCTTATTGACCTTCGAGACTGCTCCAGAAGGCTTATAATGAGCAGTAAAAGCAATTTCAACTAAAGGTCCATCAATTCGCTCTGGTGTAGCAAACATAAGGGTAAAATTCCATACTGGATGCTCAATTCCACCACCATATAGTACGAAGAACGATTCTGCAGAAACAGAAAATTGCATTGGAATCCTGAAAGGCGGTAGGTACATAATATTTTAATTTTAAATTATTTACTTCTATCAATGGTGGTTTTGAAAATATTTCGCCAATCTCAATCAACAACAATCAATATTAAAGTTTGGAGATGACACTTTGACATGAGTGGGTTCGCATGTATGAAGTGGAAACCAATGGTAATTCCAGCAATATTATTGCTAAAACATGTCCCTTAAAAACAACCAAATATTGCTTTGCAGTTTGCACATATTGTAATGATGCAACGAATGATTAGCATCACATGACACAGATTCCCATACTTGGTCTAAATACAACAATACAAACCATTGTGAGAATGTTTGCTCTTTGCTTCGTTCAAATCTTGATGAAACGACCAATTCCTCAAAGATCCAGGATATACTGGTGCAATGTGAAGTGCCATGTTGGGTGGGCCTTTCACTCGAAACGTGTGCTCTACTATGTAGGCTAGAAAAAGTTGTAAAAGCATGTGAAACGAAACGCAAAAACTGATATATGCACGGGAGAAACTGGAACAGAATTCTACAGGTATAGAATAGGCAGTACTCACGTAGTGTGTGTACCAGGTTAGGCCATATTTTTTCCCGATATTTCTTACTTTTAGTTCTAATACGAGTGGGGGATCCGTCTGTGTTAGCCAAGTGAATATCCCCCCTACCCATAGGCTTCCGTCCATTTACACAACTTGATGTAAAGTAGGCGAACAAAATTAGTTACCTCCATATTGGTATTTGGTACACATACTTCTGGAGCGCCGGATAGCCTACAATATTTCAATAGGCCAAAATGAGGTAGCGGATGGGTTTGAACAAACATCAATAACCTTAATTCCATTTGTAAATATGAATTATGACTGTATCAAGGCAATGCAATCAATCTTTGAGTATGAACTATAAAGATACTTTAACTACAATTAGGCAATGAACCTACTTCCATCAGATGCAGGACCATGCAATCTATTCCAATGAATATCAAAAGGATACACTTCAGTTGTCACAGATGTAGGAGGGGGTGGAGCAGGTATGTACTGATTTCGCTTCACTAATTTCATGACTGGCATGAGATGAGGAAATTCGCAGTATGTTCCTAGACATTAGAATTGATAGCTAAATATATGAATGAGCCGGCAGAACACAAAAGTGCAGGTATTAAGTTAGAAGAAACATCAAAATTGTGATTTTATTTATAGCACGTTTCCTGTAGTTATGAGAAGCTGTATCACCAACAACAGCTGGTTTCAATGTATTGTTCACAGTATAATGATAGGAAGTATGTATTCAGCTTAATACCAGATTTGGTAAAATTATTCGCGAAATACCCATGGAATTACTGAAGAATTTTACATACGATAATAATTAAACAGCTTCAAAGGCCTCATCTCGTGTATTATTCGGACACTAAACACATCTAATCATTGTACAAAATTGCAGATGTTACTACCTTTACATGGCTGAATTTCAGCATCCATGATACTCTGAGGTCCAATATTATATGTTAAACCTGTATAATCCAGGTGGCAAACAAACATTCCCGAATCATTCCTGACCATATCACCATGAATATCATAAAATTCACGTTGAATATGCTGTAAAAATCAAATGAATTCAAATAATACTGAATTTGCAGTTTCCTTGAAAATTTTATCAGGCCTATCACCTGTTATAATTTTTTCAAATAATATTATAGAATTGAACAGAAAGTGCAATTTAAAAATATATATATTTTAGAATATATCATCACTATTGTTACACAAAAATGAATAATGTCATCACCTGCATATAAAATCTTTTGTTTGCTGGACTAATAGGATCATTATCAAATGGAAAAGTATATCCTGAGAAACACAAGACAACTGATGTCAATAGACAAGCCGTCATGAATATGTAAAACCTAAAGAAATCACAAAAACTATGTCAAAATCCAGAATACCATGTAAATAATTAATTTTATCATACATATTTCATAAGTAACCATGTTGACTTATACCTGCATCCTCTGTTAAGCCCATTGATAGCAATTAAAAATTGGACAAAAAAATAGCAACTTATCTTTGAAATATAAAAAAAGACCCACGCTAGAATGATGACAATAAACAACGGTACTCCCGAAGTATGTGAACCAAGAGTGCGGACACCGGAACGTTGTATGTGTATCAGATTTGGGATTAGGGCCATAATTTTATTCCAATTTTTCGTATTTCAGTTCTATTAAGAGTTCATGGAATAGCCAAGTGACTCTCGTAGTATTTGTACCTGAAATTATGGCCTAATCTTAACCTGGTACACATACTAAACGTTTCGGTGTCCGCCATCTTGGCTCACATACTTCGGGAGTACCTAAACAACAACTCACCCTTTCAAAGAATTGACAAGATAGATGGTGCAAACTTGAAAAGAGAAGACACCAATAATCGATAAACCGATAATAATAGCAATGAAAACTTCAGGAGGAACCTCTGTTCCTGATCTTCCAGCTAATGCCATGAACAGAGATCCGACAAGTAATAATTTATTGATCAGAATTGTAGCAGGAACAATCAGAACACCAAGATACAATATTACACGATTTATACCTGGTGATCCTGTTATTATGTATATTGATAAAAAAATATTATGAAAAGAAATTAGTTGAAACTTGAAACATTAATAAAAGATTTTTGAATTGCCGACATTACATTGGCACTTGGCAGGTTCAGTTTACTGAAGAAATAAGAAAAGTGAAACATTAGTAAGAAATAAATAGCAATTATACTTATTCACAAATCTATATTCGTACAATACATATTATGTATAGGGTGAGATTGCCCCTGCACTTAAATGTCTAATGCGCAATAAACCCATTCAAAGTTTAGGCAATTCTCTAAAATTTTCATTCAAAATGAACCAATAAACTATGTCATCAACATATATGTTAAAAATTAAAATCATTATCACATCTTTAAACATGTCATTGTAAAATATATATATGCTACTTACTTGATTGGTTGCTGAAAACACTACTGCCGAGAAATCCACGAAGCATAACAGCGAATAGTATCTGCATCACAAACAAATATGAGGAACCAATATTCCTCAATTGAAAAACGACAGATGTCCACATGATTAATTCCGCATCAAAGAAAAGACTTTCTAACTTTCTAGCATCATCACCCTGTAACGTAAAAATAAGACCAGTGGATACAGGATGGAAAAATAAATGAAAAGGGATAAACACAAAAAAGAACAGAAGTGAACTGAAATTGATTTATCTATTCATTGAACATTATCATTCATAGCAGAAAGCAAAAAAAAATTTCCTACACAACACAAATATGAATAAGTAGCCTATACATTTTATTTCTGATACATGCAAGACCAAATCACTCCTTATTTCTAAATGAAACAATTAGGATGTTGAAAGTTTGCTTAGATCATCATTATCTATAAATCAATTTAATCATCATGTTAAAAACATATATCATATGCCAGGATCTATGAAATATAATGTACTTTCTACGAAACCAGAAAGAAATTAATGAAACAGATTTGTAGAGAGCGGTAACACAGTGATTCTAAAATGATGGGGCGCGAAGCGAATAAAAAATGTAAATATTTGTTAGGTTTGATTTTTTCTGCCCATTTTGGATATTTACGTTGCATCCACGTATTTTCAACATGTTTTTTTGCATAAAACATACTTTCGACTTAGCTTATTGTTAGCAAGTTATTTTTGAGGTAGGGAGCGAGACTTGAAAAATTCTAAAAATGGGGCGAAGCTTGAAAAGTTCAATACCCACTGCTGTAAGATGTAGATAGTATTTTACAATGAGAAGGATAATAATTATCACTTCCACGGCAGAAAATTGAAGAATTTACCCTGGATTTTATGTATATTCCATCCAGTATCATATCTAAGATGAGTCATCAACTAAATTCAACTGAGAACGATAGTTTTTATTCCTTTATTTCAAAGCTTACCTTGAAAATAGTTTTTTTAGCAATGTGATGGACAGACACGAGGCCCAATAATCCAGCTGGAATGTAAAGAGCAAATGCAATGGGTGCCTGGGAATACCACATCAGAGATAGATTGTTTTTTGTCAAAAATGCTGCCAGAATAGCCAGGAATAGAAAACATGATGCGTAACCAAGAATGTTGACAGCAACAGCCTTGATTAACTTACTGCTATATTGAAATGATGAATATCCTGTTAAAATAGGACTTGAATTAGAATAATTAGAAAAAAACAAATTGGTGTTGTTGATGAATTAAAACCCCCAAGGCAAAGGTAAAAAAATTATTGACGGGATCTTTGTCATATATAAAGGTTTCATCAAAATTATCTTAAATTAGGCAAAGAACTGACAATCCATTTCATATTCTGCTGTGAATATAATAAAATCATATAACCTAGCTATAAATGTTTCCTTTAGACTCAGAAAGAAAATCCTCCATTCTTGAAAATATTTAATGTTTTTCAGCACATTTGCATACATCGAATTTAGCACAGTATTGACAAGAAAACATACATATACTACTTTATGTTAATAATTGGATGATGAGAGATACGATCAACAAAGGATCTTACACATGAGTATAGACTTCAGGGTCCCATTCCCAGCTGATAAATATTCAAACATACCACTGAGTGAGAAATAAAAAAGCTATACAATACCAGTAACTTGTGAATGAAACATTCTTCTTCCGATATAGGCAAGTACGGAAACTATTGCAAAATAGTTGATGAATGACAGGAGACGTAGAGGTATAACTACAAGTGTCAGTCCGAGCACATCAAAGTACGCAACTTTTCCATGACGATAAGTTGCAGGATCCTTTAGAAGAGATTCTGTAGATTGTACAAAATGCCGAACAACTCCATGTATGTTTTCACCAGCTCGTTGAATACACCCAGGTTGAATCATGGCCGGTACATCATGATAAGTATGATAGACGTAGCCATTTCTGATATAAGCTAAGTCAACTCCGGGAATATGACCATGATCTCTGAAAATCCTGTTAAACCAAAATAAATTCAAAATCGAATAATCGAAACATTCCAATTCGAAATTCGATTCAAAAATAAAATATTCGAAACTTACATCCCTACTAATAACAAATGATGTGCAAAACAAAGGGCGGTCGTGAGGATATTTTCGCTTTATGTAGCTAATTTTAGCGATTCGCAAATTCGAATATTTGGTTCGCTTGGACAGCCCTAATTAACACTCAAAACTGATTTACAAGTCATGAACTTGCGAAGAAATAAATATGACGGATGATTATATTTGAAAAAGTAGCAAAATCTGAGAATTTTTCCTGTGAATGAAACAGCTATGTTGAACAGTAGGGATGAGTAATTCAAAATATCAAATCCGCATCAGAGTTCTCCTGAAAATCAAGATGTGAACCACAAAACAGACGCCGTTATATGCTTTAATTAAATAATCTAATTAAATAATTTAATACAAACAAACTAAACAAAAAACTTTGTGCGTAACAAGAATTAATTGGGGAGAACCTAAAGAATATGTATTGAGTTTCCGTCGACCTAGAGTCCATTTATGTTATGTTATATTATGCTTCATTTGTTCAGGTCTAATAGGTCCTGCTACGGATTTGCGTTCCCATTTTTTGTACCCTACTGTTTGCCGTGAAAGTGTATGATGGAAATCCAAATTTAAAAAACAATACGTAATTACTACTTACTAGGACTGATAATTTTAGTGTCATTACTTTAACCGTTACCCAAGCAAAATTGCCTGATATCTAAAGTAGAATCGAAGATAATGAGGAAATAAATCACAACCACCCTCAGTTTTATCTGTAAAATATATTTGGCCAAAGAATTTGGAAAAAAGGGACTGAGTTTGACATCCATAGCATGCTTCACTATGAAAAACAAGCATGAACCAGATAACAAATTTTAAATTACAAATTACATGAATACTATTTTTAATAATCAGAAATATTCAGAATTATATTATATGCTAAGCAACAGAATGATATTCACCTAAAGTCAGTATCAGATGGAATTATTCCAGCTTGAAACAAATCTTGACCAACTGAAGATCCGTGAGGATGAGGAGCATGTTTGGCCCAAGCCCAGACTAACCATGGATTCTCAGGTCCAGTTTGGAATAAAAATTCCTTCCCTCCGGCACCAGCAGCCTCAAGATTTATAAATGCTTTTATCTGAAAGAAAATAAAAGTAAGAAAATGTACTGTTTATGAATTGCTCTGCTTTGTTTTGTATTTAGAGCATTTGGCAATCAATTACAATTTTATAAACGTAAGTTGTTGCTTTGGAATTTCAGTTTCAAACTTATTTAATTGTATAATCTGAATTAATTGTATAATAAACGTATGATCGATAATCAAATATTTTATAAAGAAGCAGTAAATTAAATAACCCAAATTTATAAATCAATATTAAATTTAAATAGTTTAAATTTTCAAAAACCAATAATTTGAAATTTTTAATAAAAAATATGATGGCCTGATTCACAAATAATCTTTTCATTTCGAAAAATTTTGGAGATGAACATTTACAGCCTATTTGACATGAAATCATTTGACATTCAATATATTTCTTCTGACTGGAAACTACAAATTTTCATTTATTGAACCACATAGATATGCTAGTACAGCAGCCGTCACACTCACACCCATACATCAATTACCGTAGATCAGAACATTATTAAATCCTTACTTCGATCATTATTTTGAGTATTTGTTAAAAAAAAACCTTGAATAATAAGTATTCATATTTTGAATTGAAGTGCTGTATTATTTTAAAATGACTTAACGACCAACAGTTACAGATTGTGGTCAAGCTGTATTGCCTCACAAAAGAGAATCGAGTTACAGGAAAGACCTTAGATAAACACAATAGAAGCGATAACTGGGAAATTATTTGAATGGTATCAAATTATGTTAGTACTCCTTATGTTATTCTTCCTAAAGTCGAATCTGAAACGTGGTGATAGAATTTTTTACTTCACATTTTGAAAATTTGGCAAGCTACTTGAAATAGATAATATAAGTTTGCATGTTATTGAATGTCATATTGTGACTACGGTTATACAACTGTATAACATTGCTTTATTCATTTTTATTTTTAGCTTACAATCAACATCTTTCAACAAAATTCGGGGCAATCGCTAAATAATAAACTGCGATCTTATATAACTGACATGGCCTGCAGGCCTAACCCGGCCCGCTGAATATTTCGATCTGGCCCGCCTGATACTGCCACAACGAAACTGAAACCAAAGTTTGATATATTAGCTAATAAATAGCTTAGGGAATTGTTGAGTTTGCGATTAAATTTCGTTTTGGCGCAGAGACTTTTCATTTTCCATTTTTGCTTTTGTAACACTGTAAATATTTTTCATAAAACTTAACTTTTTATGTCACACTTACATGCGGACCTTGTTATATACAATATATCCAAAATAAATTAAATGTGGACGTGTCATTACTACTTGATATTTACTTAAGATAAGAACATGGAACTATGTACACTAACACGCACATGTTGCTTTCAGGATCAGTGCATGGAAATAATGTGTGCATAACTTTGAATATTATATTATGCCAACCAAATTGTATAAATTATTTCCAACTACGCAGTTCTAAAGTTCAAACCAATTTTCTCATTTCAAATCTACGATAACTAAATCTTCATAAAAAGACAGTAGTTTATCTTTGAAATATTCACCTGTTTAACCCACTTATGTTGGGTAACAAATCCATGACTTGCTTGAAGAATATTTTCTTCTGCTCCATTGAATAGAAAAATCAAAGGATGCGCAAGAGGAGTTTCATCTGCTACAATGGCTCGTAAAATCTCCAACATAACAGAACAAGCAACTGCATCATCACTAGCACCTGTAGATGGAATGTTGAAACAAAATAAAACAAGTTTCTCTACATTTATCTAAATAGTTCTTTTAAAAAATAAGAGAAATATGACTTAGGATACTATGTCAAGAGTCAAGAGTTTGACAAAAAGTTAAATATTAAATATCAACCGTTAATCACATTAACATGCACATGATGATATAAAAAAATAGAAGGTACTCTTGTAGTATGTGTACTAGGTTTGGGTTAGACCATAATTTTATTCCGATTTTCTTTATTTTAGTTTTAATACGAGTTCGGGGACTGTCTGTGTTAGCCATAGACCCTCTTGTCCATAGGCTTCAGTCTCTTTACACAACTTGATGTAAAGTAGGCAAACAAAATTAGTTACCTCCATAATCCATATTGGTACACACACACACCAAACAAAATGCTCATGCCGCATGGGGCATTTATCAAAAATATGATTATAAATTGAGTAACACCTGGCCCATTGATGACAGAATCAGTGTGGCAATTTAGTAAAAGAGCATTTTCATCAGATTCAGGAGATGAAATCCTTGCTACTGTATTTGTGATATTATTGTAGCATTGGGTGAAGTCATCCAAGAACGGTAGATAAAAACATCCCTGAAAATATACCATAATAATGATTAAATCAAGGTAGTTACGTGATTTCAATATTTAGTTAAATTGATCCATATGAATTTAATCATTAATAAATCCTGAGAAATTCATGAATATTAGAAGTAGTAATTTGATAATAATAATACAACAGTATACCAAATCTTATAACAGTTTGTGTGTAGCTAATATCTTACAACATTTCTGTGAGTTTACCATCAACTTTCGAGATATCTACAGCTTGATTCAAAATACAATTCAAAATTCTTTAATTTTATCATTACCATGAGCAAAATGAGGAAGAAAATTATCACTTTCATGAATCCGAAAGAACCATAGGAAACAAAGATACTGTTATGTTCAAGACATAATTCATGGCTCACATCAACTATCACTATATTTAGCACATGTTTAGAATAGATTTAGAACATAACACATAATTTAGAACTTCCACTAACGAAAGACTCCAAATAAAAAATTTCCAAGTTGCGAAATGTTTTTTGTAGAAATATTGCTCCGAAAAAATGCTTCTAAATACGAAAGCCTGAAGGTGCTCTGCCATTGGCTGATGCCCAGTAACTTCCTGAATCCGAACATCCCATTCGTTCGTTTGTTTCCCGCGGGTACGTATGTACAACCAGTCTCACAGAAGTATTAGAGCATAGGTTCTCAAAGTGCTCCCCAGGGCTCCGCCAGAGAAACCAAGGGGCTCCGTGAGCTATTCGATTACTTTTGAAAATACTGGCTAATTTTGTAACTGTCCAAAAATGCAATAACAGCTTTGATAAAATCTGGCAACAATATAGCCTCGAAATATGGCAAAGAGATGGAATTAAAAAATGACATTATTTATAGGCAGGAGCACAGCCGGGATTCTAAGAGGGAGGTGGTTCAAAATTGGAATCGGAAATTTCCGCTCAACATTCTTCGCGATTAAAAAAACGGATAACGAGATTTCTGTTCGTAAAATATTCAACCCATGACAGATGCGAGCATTTAACGTGTCTCGTCGTTATAATGTAATTGTGCTCATCGTTACTCACGTTTGATTCTAGATTACTATTAGGGTTACTAAAATGAAAGAATACTATTCTAAAATAGCAAAAAATATGTGATAAACTGCAACCTATAAATAAATTGAAGTCGTATTTTTGCGATCTTGGGATTTGTCAAACTTAATTTCTTCTTTCGCACTTGAGATTATTTTTAAGCAAGATATCGCCGTTTAAAAAATCACAATGTCTGGGCAAAATACGAACAATTGAAATTAATTTTATTGCGTGCGGCTCAGTCGGTAGTTTCATAATGGGGAAAAAGGTACATCGCGCGCACAATTGACTGTGTTACGATTTGCAGTTACTACGATGAAAACCTAACATAACACTAAATTTTGTGATTTACAATGTCTATAAAAGCATTTTCAACCTGAGGTGAGTCTGCTGAAATCAAACGTGTGATCCTTCCATTTTAAGTTTCAGTTTTAATATTTTAGAATGCCGCTTTTCAATCAAGAAATTAGAGTTGCGGATTCGCCTCTTTATTAATTATCATTTTTAGCATTTCGTCGCCGATGACTATAATATGGTAACATGTTTTTCACATTGAACTCATAATTCCCCACGAGAACAAAAAATCAAATAACGTCGTCATTGTGTAACAATACATGTATATGCCGAGGGAAATTTTTGATCCAGGAAGAATAAACACCGGCGTAAAGATGTTTAGAGGTTCAAAAACACGTCATGCTGACGAAAAAAACCGTGATGGTAACAAAATGCAATCGCGCACGTTATTAGCGGCCTTTTAAGTCTTCCAAAAATGTCAAAAGGGAAAAGATTCAACCCCTAATTTATTAATATGTTTATCAGCTGTCAAATTCACAGCTTTAGTATATATAATTTATGTTTGAAATTTAGATTTATGTACGACTTGTATTAACCCTATTAAAAAAGGTTAAGCATTTAAATTAAGTAAAGTACCTTTAACTTGCTCCGGAATATTAATCTGAAAGTACCAATTTTAACATTTATTTTGGGGCTCCCTGAATAATAGTCAACCTTTTCAAAGGCTCCGCAGAACCAAAAGTTTGAGAATCCCTGTATTAGAGCATTTATAGGGTGAAATGATATTCTACTCACAATATTTTTTGCTTACAAAACAAATTAATTTTGTAATAAAGGTTCTACTGTACTTAAAATGGTACATTGTTATCAAATTGGTGATTAGGAATCTTAGAAAAGGTATCATGACAATGACAACATAGGCTACCTCTGGTCTCTGAACATTCACTTGAATTTTTTTCTTTGTATTATATGAATTCTTAACATTGATGATAGATTTCATGATGTAATTCATGGCACCAATGTCATTTTCATAACTCCCTGCTGGTCTGGAACCCATTTTCACAAAATTTTCTAAATGTGATCTGAAAATATATAAAACATATTAGCATGTATATTGATGCACATCATTCTTCAAGACTAGTATTTCATGGTCATTATATTATATTTATAATTTAAACCAGATTACGAAAAATCATGTTGACAGGTTAGTGCTATGACATCTCAATCTCATCATGGCAATTGATTAAACATTTGATTTCTGCATGGCCATTTTACTGAGTTTTGGGCTAAAATAAGGGTCTGGAACTTGAAAAATATAAACTCAATTTATCAAATATATTCCTCGCCAGCATCTTGTACCTTGCACGTTCTTCCGTAAACTCGTCAGGTGTAGATCCTTTGATCGTCCTAGGCATTGGTAGATGATTGTTCACAAGTATGTTCAAAGAAACAAGAGAGAAATAAAACACTGCCATAAGAAGCATCCATGAAAAACAAGATATGTGTCCATCCATTGATAATTCATGAGTTTTAGGATGGCCATGGTGATGCTCATGGTGGTGGTCATCCTTTGATTTTTTTCCTGTGAGTGAAGCACAAGAATCATTTGAATTATTAAATTCACAAATTTATAGGTTATTGAAAAATATAAATACTGTTATCTTGCTTTGAGCAAAATCTCTTGAAAGAGACCTAACCCTGTTTAAGCACATTGACTAGGGCAGTATTTCCCAACATCAGATATAGCATAATAATCTTGCGGGCCAGCTACCAGTACTAAATATTGGAATGTCTGACATAAAGCATGAAATTAAAAAATGGGAATACAGGCACGAGGTCTCATTTTATTGAAATTTTTTTTTTTGAATTTGCTGTTTCGTAGTTTTTGACTGTGTGAATATTCTTATATCACAGTATTGAAAAACAGTGACATAGGTAGGTAGTGTTGCGACATACGCAAAATCAAAATTCAAGGCATCAAAAGTGGCGCGCTCCCATCCACGACTATCAACAGTCTGCACAGTTGTCCGATTCCAAGAATAACCCCACATTGAAAAATCAATTATTAAAGGGAGTGCAAACCCCAAAAGAGTTCCTAGCAAAAAAATGCAATTGCTGAATTGCTTTAAATCATTAGCGCGACAAGCGTAGCGTGATGTGATGCATCTGCCAGATGAGAGTGTATGTTTCATTGAACCAAATGTCAGAACATCATGAACTCGGAGAACTGTCTGACTGCGTAACCAAATCTATACAAACTGTCGGCGCTTTTTTGAATGATGTGACATTCTTATTATTTAAAGTCATGCCTTCATTACTGCTTTGCTATACACTGACATATAAAAACAATGTGTCCAACATTTAGATAAATTAGTATTTTCCATGCAGGGTGGTGTAGCCAGTCTGCGGACGATTTCATTCAAACCGCTATAAAACAAAAACCAATATTTCTAACCTGTTAATTTTTTCACCGTAGGTGCATTGGCATTCATTCTACACGCTAACTTTCTACGACCAGGGGTTATTAAAGCTATACAAACCACCAAAGTACGACACTCGGAAGACGTGTTTGCAACTGAACGACCACAGATTTCAAGCCTTGAACATCGTTTCTGCTGCGTCGAGACTAGAGCATGCGCAGCCATGCGTGAAAAAATTGGGCTTCTATTTGCATTTCTGACCGTCATATATTTTAAGAACACGGTTATTTCGAACAAAACTCGTCAAATTATATACAAAGCACCACCACACAGCAATCAAACAGACAAAAACACGGTGGTCGCAAATTGGTTGACAAAGATATTATCGACGTATTGGAAATGCGCCCCCCCAATTCCCCCTCCTTCGAATGTAGAATCGCGAAAATTTAAAGATGGTTAAAAGAAACACAACTCTACCCCCTTGCCAAGTTTCATCTTTTTATCCCTTATATTTGTTTGGATTTTCAAGTTTTTTTAATGGGACAATGGGTAGTTAGCAACATGAAAAAATGTTCCGTTTTTTTCTTCTTCTTTGGTCGAGTTTTCGGTCGTAACTTTTTTGTTTGTGGCCACATTTTAGTGTAATTTCGCAGAGCTATGAGGGACAAGTGTACGATAAAGCGTGAGAAATATCATCGCGGTTCGTTAATTTTTTCGGTATTAATTAGATCGATGAAGTTGATGGCCGCAAAGTGGGTAAGTCACCCTAGTACTGTGTAGTAGGTTACAACAAGGAGAACCATCATACGACAGTCTTTGAATTAAATTAGTATTTGTTCATTCTGTCATATCGAAATGAAAATCCTACTCACTACAGCACTACCAACACAAATCTGGGTCGAACATTCAAAGTTAACGTTAACTAATTTAGAAGCCTTTGTCCGAATATAATTCAAATGTACATTTCAATCAACATTCAATGGCTGAATGGTAGCATAAATTATGAAACAAGTGTCATTCTTATCTGTTCGAACATACTTCAGTACTTTGATATGCCTGTATGTAAAGCACAAAAAAATGGAGAGGGTGATGTGGACTAAAACACAATTTTTGTGTTTTGAACACTTCTGACTTCCGAGATTTAACAAATCGCTTTTGCAAAACAACAAAATTTCTAGCAGGAATATGAAAAATACACATAAGAAATTAGGAAAAAGACTACCCGTATTTATTATTTTTATAGGGTCCCACAAAGTCTGAAAGTGGATTATTCACCTTGTCGAAAAGGGCCTTTTTTATCAGTTCTTTGCCGGACTTCCATGAATTTTTCTTGACACTTTTTTCTATAGCACTGTAATAACGTTGAATGTATGGCACTAGCGTTGTCTGGCTGTATATTTCCAAGTTTAAAAGGTGCAAACAGAGAAATCCAATATCAGATTTCGATACCACAATCTGACAATGCAGCAATGCAACGTATGCCAGTATGCCAGCTTTCAAATCTCTGAATCTCAGAGCCTAGTCCCGCCTCCTGACCCGCTACTGCCGTTACCGGTACCGGAACGCCAATATGCCCACAGTTTTTCATTACACAGGCCTGGGGTGTTTACAAATCATGACGTTGATAGATATTTTGCTTTTAGCAATAAATCTTTCTGAAACTGATAAAAATGGGTTACCTTTTTGATTGGCCTTCTGCAGTCTGCACTGGTATATACCGGTATGCCACCAATGACATTAAACAACATGATAGGCAACTCTGACGTCACTCCATAAGACCAGAGCCATTATATTGGCTCGGATAAGACTACATTTTTTTTTTTTTTTTTTTTTTTATCGGATCAGAGTACGGATGTGAAATCGGATCGGTATTATATCAATACGTCATGTCCGAGTTTTAACGGTAATACGCTTCATAAACATATCGCTGCATATGCAGCAATCATACGTATGTCAGGGGGTTGTGAACATAGCATAATTGCCGCCCCCGAAGCTTCCGTTTCATCATTTCCGACGGGGCGGTAGATGGTATTGACTTATCTAAGCTACCATTTATGGGTAGCGGGGTATGGCCTTGGGTTAATGTTACGTATATTAGCCTCGCTCATATCCGTTTAGGATTATCTTCCAGTTTGGGACTATTCCTAACAACCGAGTATCTCCGTATTTATTTTCTATAGTGCTCAGGAATTCTTTGTACATTTTGATTGTGGCTGTTGTTATGCCAATATCAAAAGGGCCAATATATCGGTTTTCGATATCTAATTTTATTTTCAGTTTTATTGTTTCCCGTTTCATAATAGCGAAGAGTTTGTTTGTCGCTATACGAGTTGTGGTCCCGAGTGGCTATTATAGTAAATATTTTTGTTTGTAGTTTTTATCTTTTGCTGGCTGATTGCGTTCAAACAAGTTTGTAAATATTAGATGTGCTCGGTTATTTTTGAGCAGTGGAGGAAAATATGTTCAGTAGAGTCCGAATTCGCTTTACAAAATTTACAATTTAGGATCCTAATTTTTCCGAATTGATCATGGCGGAGTGAGGTGCCTTTGCGACGGTTTCCGAAAAAGTATCCATTTTGGACTATTCTGTAGCTACAGACTCTTTCTGCATTGGAGATGTAGTTTTGAAGGTAGCGCTGTTTTAAATTTACTTCTTTCCAATTTATTTCCGTTTTTGTTAGGTCTTGCTTTTTAAGAATCTGATATATATCCCTGAGCTTCATAGTTTTCCAATCATTTAATGTTTGATCAATTTGTTTAAATAGGATTACAAGCGTTTTCCAGTGCCATGGTATGACAAGGCTGTGCGGCATAGAATTTGTATATGCTTCCGGATTTATTATGCGTATCTGTGATCCGATAGAGTAGAGAGCCTCGAAATGCCAGAACTGGCTAGGTGTCTCCATTTTCACAAGTTCCCGCATTTTTTCCACTTGGCATGCGTTGATTCTTGCTTTGACGTCTATGGTGTTGAAACCCCCGACCTTTTTTCCTCTTTGTAGAGTTGTCCTAGCGATTGCTTCAATTTTTTCTGGGTGCCAAAAGAACTTATAGATTAGACGCTGTATTTGTTGTATTTTACTTGGTGGGACTTCAATAACGCGAGCATGGAAAATTATTAATGATACTAGCAGGGCGTTTATTACGTTGAGTTTGCCATACCACGTGAGATGTCGTGATTTGACAAAATTCAGGGTTTTGGTGAGTTTGATGATGCTATCATTCCAGGTTTTCCGTACTTGGTCTATTCCGAAGTAAACGCCTAAGATTTTTACGGTGTCCTTCATATATATTCTGTATGGTGAATTGAGAAGTTTTTGTCTCGCGTCCCTAGTTATACATAAAATTTCGGTTTTACTCATGTTAATGTTTTGTCCCGTGGCCAATTCAAAATGTTTTAGTTCCTCGAAAATAGCGGGAATTGAAGATGGTTTCTGCACTGCAAAGGTAATGTCGTCCGCGTATTGATCTAGTTTGTGTTCATACATTCCTAATCTGATACCGCATATCTGTTGGTTATGTTTAATCGCTCTGGCAAGCGGTTCCGAGTTTATGGTATACAAGATCATGCTGAGCGGGCACCCTTGCCTTATTCCTCTGTGGATTTGGATTTCCTTACTAGGTTTCCCATTTACGTCTACTATACTTTTGATATTTGAATAGATATTTTTGATTAGTTTGAGGGTTCTTTTTCCAAGCTCTACTTTTTCCAATACTTTGATGAGAAACCGATGGTTTACTCGGTCAAAGGCCTTGAGGTTATCTATCATGATTAAGGTTCCAGGAATGTTTATTTTGGTACAGTATCTCACTATAGAGTTTATGTTAAAATGTACATCTGTCATATTTCTGTTAGGTAGTGTACTTTTTTGGGAGGGGCTAATTATTCTACTAAAAACTAGTTCGAGTCTTTTTGTTAAAATTTTTGTTACTATTTTATAGTCCATATTCAAATTAGAGATAGGGCGCCAATTTTTCAAGTCTGTTTCTTTTCCTTTCTTGTATAGGAGTTTAACTCTAGATAGAGAAGATGATTTAGGGAGTTGTCCAAATGTGAAGATGTTGTTTACCAGTTGCGTGAATTGTTTTTTTATTATTGGCCAAAACGTCAAATAAAATTCTTTACTAAAACCATCTGGTCCAGGGGATTTGTTGTTACTCATGGATTTGATTGTGTTAAGGATTTCCTCTTCTCCCACATTAGCCTCTAAATTATTGTTTTCCGCTTCATCTATTTGGGTTGTTGCCATCAGGTTGAGGTAGAGATTTTGTTCTTGTTCATTTGTTTTATCGGGGAATCCCCACAATTCGGAGTAAAATTTCTCGATTTCACTGATGACTTGTTCTTTCTCCTTCACTATTTGACCATCCTCTAATTCAATCTCTGTTATTGTCGTCTCTTTTGCCCTTTTCTTTATCCTGTTGTAAAAGGTTTTAGTTGGCTTCTCGCCTTGTTCCAGGTTCTCCATATTCGCCAGCATGGCGTCTCTTTGTTTTTGCTTTTCTAGATATATTTTCAAATTTCTTGTTAAATGGTCTATTTTAGTAACGTTATGGCTGCCCCCTTCATTAATTACTTGGTCCAAACATTTGCGCATTTGTCCTATAATTGTTTTGCTATGTTTAGCTTTATATATTGCGTAGGTCATTGACTGTTTTTTGATGTTTGTTTTGGTTTTGTCCCACCAGTCCTGTATGTTGTCGAAGTTTTCTATGTATGTTAAGGAATCTTTATAAGTTATTTCTATAAGTTCTATGTACGTTCTGTCAGTATATAAAGTCAAATTGTTTTTCCAGAAACCTCTGCCCCATCTCACTTTATCAAGAGTTTTCAGAGTTATCATCGGGCATAAAATATGGTCTGCAACATAGTTTGGTATGTGCTCTATACCCCTGATTAGGTGGTCAAGGTCCCTCGAGTGGTAGAATCTATCCAGTCTCCGACTCTGCCATCGGCATTTGTAGGTAAAGATTATTCTATCTGGGTATCTGGTTCGGAAGGTATCTGAGATGTTATTTGTATTAATAAACGTACTAAATATTCTTTCCGGTGGTCCAAAGTTAAAATTTGTGGCATCTAGAACATCTTTTTTGCTCAATACTATGTTATAATCTCCAGCGATCAGTATGGAGAAGTTTTCAGAGTATGGTTTTAAAATTTTCTGTGAGTTTTTGATAAAAGTTAGTTTTAGGTAGGCCGTTTTTTGCGGGAGCGTAAATGTTAAAAAGTTTAATTACATCGTCGCCGATCTTTATCTCAATACTATGACATCTGTGTTCGATATGTACTATATGAGAGTTATTGTTCGTTACAATCCCCTCTTCTATCATAAACGCTGTTCCTTGTCTGTATCCTATTTGTTTTTGGCCATTTTCTAACGCATTTAAATATATTGAGTATCCCAAATTCGATGCCCAGTGTTCCAAGAGCTTTCCGTTAACGCGATGTACTTCTTGTATGCACAATATACCTGGTTTCTCATTTTTAATAAACGTCTCCACATCCTTTGAGTGGTAGTGAATGCCATTTGTGTTGAGTGATATCATTCGTATATCTCCCATTTTTATTTGTTTAAAGTCGTCATTATTGTAACGTCGCCTGGATGTAAGTCATTCTACTCTTTATCGATTGTTTACCATTTTAGCTTTGGATTTAGCGATAGCAGACAAAAATTGCCTTTGGCTGCCGGAATATCTAACAATTAGGAAACCACTGAATTAAGCGTTTGTCAAATAACGAAACGTAATGTGTAGTCATAAGAAAAAAAAAACGTAAAATGAAACTCACATTTCGTGGTTTGCCACCGTCCACTTTACCTTTGTAGTCCGTTATCCCTGCCGTTTCTTGTTAGGCGTTTCTATCGAGGCGTTAGTTGAAGTCGAAGATGTTGCGATTTCGTTTCTTTCTCTTTTCTTTTTTGTGGTTTGGCTATATTCTTCGCTTTCTAAGTACGCTGGTGCAGAACAGGCTTCCATTAAATCCGAGTATATTGATGAGGATGATAAGTCTCTGGTTTCGTAGTCATGTACTAATACTTTAACTTGTGTTTTTCCCAGATTAGGCAAACGGTATGGTGTGGTCGAGATTTCCTTCTTTTTAGTTGTTTTGTCGTTGTTTATGATCGGTGACTGTGGTGATAGGTGCGGCGATGACAAATCAGGGTCCTCCGATAATGACCAGTCTTTTATTTCCTTCCCTATATCAATGTTTTCATTTCTCTTTTCTTTAACTTCAAGCGGTTTGTTTGAATCATCTCCAAGCGACTGTATTTCGTCTCTCGTCGTTTCGGAAGTTTTTGGTGACAATAGGATTCCGGCATCCAGTTTGGTATTTATGTTTGGTCGTTTCTGTGTATTATCGTTGGTAGTTATTGTTTTCCGGGAGGACAGGTGCCACGAAGTTTGCAGGTTTTTTCTTTGCCGTTCGTTCCATTCGGGACATTCCCGTTTGATGTGCCCCTCCTCTTTGCAATAGCGACATACTGGTGGGCTGTCGCAATGCATGAAATTGTGACCTTTTTTGAGGCATCTGCCGCATGTCGGGATGTATAAATCTTTAGGTAGATAGGTTTTACACCGTATTCCGTCGATTGTTACAAAGTCCGGAAGTTTGTCTTTCTCGAAATCTTCAATAATGAAAGTTGTATAGCCATTATAAATGGTAGTGCCTCTGTGCCAGTTCTTGGTTGCGCTCTTTAATTTTCCACAGTTTAATTTGTTAATTACCTCGGCAGCCCTAATGAACGGCGTCTCGTCTGGTATTCCCTTAATAGATATGCGGACGGGCGTTCCCGATGGTAACGTAAACAAAACCCTTCCATGGGGTGAATCTATAATTCCTTCGGTAGACAATAGGAATGCCTCTCTACAACTTGAAATTTGCGAATCCGATCCGGGCTTGAATGATAGCATCCATAATCCTTTTTTAGTTTCGAAAAGTCCGTTAATCTGCTTACAAAAGTCTTTGGTTTGTGGAGCTAGATTTAGGGTGTCCCATAAAGAGTTGAAGTCCGCGTCGCCTTCTACTTCAACAATTAGAGATCGTGGTCTACTATTTCCAATTGGTATTCCACTGGAGCTTGTTGTTGCAGCGATCTTTGAATATGACATATTAATTCAAATGTGTAAGTATTTTTATTCCAAAAAAACACAACTAGCGACTGTCTAATAATGTCCTTTATTCAGCACCTCTAGTTGCCTCAACATCATAACACACGTTGGATTAAAAGTCCAACGCTCTACCGACTGAGCTAACCGGGCTACGGTTACTAGTTTCAATATAGATTTATCTATGCCTCCCCAGCATAACATCCACCGTGAAGCTTCCGATTCCGGACATAGCCATTTCAGCAGGGACATAGTGGACATCGCCATTTTAGTGGGGACATAGTAATTTTAGTAGGGACATATCGGGATTGCGATTTTAGCAGGGACATAGCCATTTAAGAAGGAGATATAGCGGACATAGTTATTTTATAACTACCCCCTGACGCGTCGTTGTTGCTCATCATGTTAAGTGTAAGGAAAACGCTCGCCACCGCACCTCTGATTACTTTGTGTTGGTTTGCATCTTTTGCGTAAATAGTTTTGTGCGAGAGGATTGCTGTACTCCGTAGGGTGGTCCACGTAACGGTTGGTCGGTTATGGCTTCCTCCACCAACAAGTCCATGCTGCCAAAAACAAATAACTAACTATTCCCATTCCCGACATGAAATGGTAACCGGACGAGAAGCCGTGGTTCGCCATATGGTTGAGCCGTCTTATCGACTTTCTTCTCCCACGGGATAGATATGTAAATCCTATCCTATCCCGGTTCGGCGCATCGTGCATAGCGTTAGTTAATGAATACGATCGCCACCGCACCACTGATTACCATGCGTGGGTTCGAGCATAGATACCTTGACTTTGTGAAGTCATCGATGGTTCGAGAGAGACTACTTACACCACAAGTGAAATTGGAACGCCGGGTTTGTTTGTTGTATTCTACACTTCTCTTTATTTTCTTGTATAGATATAATAGAAATTGCAGTCTATGTTCAAATCCAACACTCGCACCCGAGTATTTATGCCCGAATTATCTTTCGTATATTTTTTTTGAAATTTACCTCAATGTTTTGTTTGATGTTTGGGTACGTGGGCGCGTGCATCAGTACGTTTTAAATCTTTTTGAGATTTTGAACACTTTTCTGATTTTCCATACATTCATTTGTTTTGCCATGTAATGCGTCATTGGTTTGGTGTAACGGAAAATCGAAATAAACTCACCTACCATGATAGTTATGTGCGAGAAGATTGCTGGACCGGCAAGATGGTTCAATTAACCGCTGGTCTGTTACGGCTTCCACTACCATCAAGTTCATATATCTGAAAACAAATAACTGGATAACTAACCCAAGGTTCCCTCTAAGCTGCGCAAGTGCGCAGTGCCACCAGAACATTTGCGCAGTCTCATTCTCGCGCAGATGCAACATTTCGTTTTCAAAGCGTGGCTCATATTTCATATTTATTAACCTTAACTAGAATGCTCGTCCTGTGTTTCACGCGTATTTGGTGACCACTGGTCATTGTGAAGTCACACACGTGTATGTCACGCTCAAGTACATTGATTTCTGTATGCCGGTGCCGCATTTTAAAATTTTCATCGTGCGCTATGAATTTCGTGCTGTCGACCCGACAAAATCTTGTTATTGTCCCTATAGTGTAGTCAATACAGATGTAGAAATGGAAGATTTAGAATTTTAGCAGGTTTCAAATGTTGCAAAGCTGGTGCCCACTGTTTGTTACAGTAAATTTGTTGGTTGCTCGCTCTGCTGCGCTAAACTAGTTGGAATTTGAAGGAGGACTGAGTTAAAGCGAGTGCTAGCGCCGTCGGCTCTTGAATCTCCAGATTGGGACACACGTGACCATGAGGTTATACTGAATGATACCAATGTTATATAATAAGTATGTTTCACCTGAAATTACTAAAAAGAGTTTTAAGCGCTTTAATATTCAGCAGGTTACTAGAATGAGTGGTTTATTAACCAATATACCAAAACCAGGATACTAGTGTTATTTATCTGACGTGTGAGTAAAACGTATATTCCACGTAGCATGGCTAAAAATAAGAACATTGATTTTAAAGTGGAATGACTAAATGCAACAGTAGAGTGTTTGACACTAATTTGCAATGTGATAACGGTATATAAGTTGAAAAAACTTCTAAACTTTCTGAAATTTATTGCTATTCCGCGTAAAGGAATCTGATAATCTGCAAAGTTTGTCGGGAAGTGGCACCTAATAGTGATTTGGAAAAGGCAAATCCTGGATGGGAATGGGAAGTTGCCTATCTAAAACGCCATTCAAATCAGAAAATGCATATTGACGCAATAGAATGGTTCCCAACCGCCGGTGCCGGTCCACGAAGCTTTTTAAACGTTCAGCGAGAAATTTCGTTTTGTTGATTTTCTGCCGTATCGATCGCTTTATCCGAAAAGACGGATTGACGGTTTATTACGCATTTCTCTTCCGCCGTCATATTACTGTTTGGTGAGGGTGGTATTAATCGCATGGCAACGTATTGGCGCCGTGTGATCTCACTTTTCGTTTCCGATTCATCGCAAAATAGCCCCGTCAAATCTCGCAAGATTCATAAACCTGGAAATCAGCATGCGTGCTTTTTCCGTTCTGCGTGCTTTTTTCATTAATATTACCATCCAAATATAAGGTTATGAACATTTCTTTGTTTAAACCAGAAAACATTCAAGAAATGTATAATATTACAGAGTATGCCTTGGGAACCAGCAAAATATGAACTTGTTGCGGCCCAGCAGGTGGTCATGAGATGCGCAACAAAAACATTAAGATCTTTTCTAGGTGATGCACAGCAGGATTTTGACCCCATGGTGCCAAGTTAGAAATTACTTTATCATTGTAATATAAATTCATTTGTCTGGGGCGGGATGCAGAGGGATGTTATGATGAAACCATTAGTTTACAGTCCAGATTTATAAAAGAATCACTGTCACAATATTTGAGCTCTCTTGATAACAAATGCCCATCGCTAGGTAATCGAACAATCAAACTGTTGTCCAAATATTCAACCAGGAACTTATACGAAAAAACTTCATCATCGCTAGCTTTAATTAAAACGAAGCAAAGAAATAGTCTGTGGGCCGCTGTAGAGCTAGGTGTTGCAAAACCTTTTTCATGCCTCGTTTGCAATCTTGTATTGACAACGAAACAGCAGCAAATTCTCACTAGAGGTAACTGTGTTTGTACATGATTTGGCATGTACATGTTTTTTACGTGAGGTGTTTTCTTGGTGTATTTTTTACGCGAAATCGGTGCCCAGCACTGCATGTTGTTATGCAAATATATGTTATTATTTTATGTTCCAACTATTTCACATTTTGCCGGTCCGCGAATACATTTTATTTAATTTAACCGGTCCGCCAGGGTGGAAAGGTTGGACACCTGCACTAGATGCATTACCTCAGAAGCGAAACGTGGAAGCAAGAGGAGGTTGTTCGAACTTTCTCACCGCAATACCTACCGCTGAAGAGAGTGAAGTTTTGAAATAAAGCCTCACATAGATAGTGTTCTACCGCGTGTTAAGCTGAATACATCAATATTGTCGCGAGGTGATAAATAGTCGTGTGTCAAAATACACTCTAAATTGCCAAATTCATATTGAAACAAAAATTACGGGTTTGAATTTTTGAAGAGCATAGACTTTTACTGAGCGTAAGACAAACAAAATTTCATACCCTGATTGTTGATGAAAGCAATGATATTTCAACAACAAAAATGTTGAGATTGTACATTAAGTATTGTACTTTGTATGATTGTCGCTTGATTCAGCAATAAAACACAACAAACATGGACAAAGTGTATGGACGTTGGAAAAGCACGAAAACAGGGAATAGATATTTAAATTAAATGTGTGCTTTCTTCGCATTCCGATAATAAATAATAGGCTACTATTGTTACATTCCACAAAGTTTGCAAATAATTCAGGATTCGGCTCAGCGTTAAAATAGTCTTGCTCAGTAAAACCAACATTTGCGCAGTGTGAAAGTTTCTTAGAGGGAACACTGAACTAACCCCATACCCGCATGTGGCCTGCAGCTTGATTATCTGTGGGCGGCGTCGCATTTACTGGAGGTTGATCAAAAAATCACATTTGGTGTTGTTTCGTCATAAAATTAACCAGAAAAATCTTTTGACATATTGTTACATCACTAATGTCACTGAATTGACTATTGTTATGGTTAGCTGATGCAACTAGCGAAGTTGAATTATGTGCTTGGTTATTCTAAATCAGGGGTGGGCAATTACTTTCCTGAGTGGGCCGGATGCGGATAACAGACTTGGTTACTGGGCCGGATGATCAAAATTCGGTATGATCAAAAACGGTTATTTGCAAATACCTGGAGTCCTAGACACAATGATCAATTGGCCGTTATTATGGGGGCTGACAAATTACGGCAGCAGCGCAAAGAAAGTTGATAGAGAAAAAAGCTTAACAGCTGGGCAAATGCGCTAGCTAGGATAACGTTAATAATAAAGATAGCACAATGTAACAATTGCGGTCATGATGACCGTATTTGATAAATAGATTATTCAAATCAAAGAGTATAAATGATGCCCATTCCTGTCGTTTACGAACAAAATTACTGTAACTTGGGATTTAGGAGGCAAGTGTTATTTGATTGATTTTATTTTGTATCCAAAATGGGAAACGGAAATTCAAATGGCAATAGTCGTCGTGATTACCCATTTCTTGAAATTGCCGACTTTGTCACCGTTGATAGTTTTTCTGTTGCGCAAAATGTTCAGTTCAAGATTATTACGAGAATTAAAAATGTCTTGCCATATCAATTTAATATATAATATAATTAATTTTATTATATATTAGGAAAAGGAGCGATTTTGGTCATTTGATTAGTTTGAGCCACTTAAGATTATTTTTAAGAAATCACCATTTGCAAAACTCCAAGGTCGGTCATAAAATCCCACCAGTACAATTCATTACGATAAAGTAAAAGCATTGCAACTTTGAAATAATGCGGCAATATGGCGCAGCACAAACACATATTTGGGAACCGCTGTGATTTGCTATAGTTTCCGATCCGATGAAAAATAACGAAATTTTTGGGATTTACCAGGTCAAAGTAAAGCTTTGAAAACGAAATTTATGATGTTCTGGATTATATTTTGTGATATATATATATATTTATCTTATGACTCCGTTCCTTTCTTACAATAATCACTTCCTCATTTTCAGTCGCTAATTGGATTTTCGGATTAAATTTTCAGTTTGTATTTAGTCTCTCGTTTCAGATGACGACACAATAAAGAGTTTTGCACACTTCACGCACAGTTGCAAGGAAATCTTTTTCTTGACGTCCTCATAATACAGGGATAATTCACTGTAATATAGTTTACCGATATATTACTGATGTTCACGTCTTAAATACGATTTCAACTCAATCCCCCCTGTACTAGACTAAAGTAAACAAAACGTATTGGGACATCCACGAACACGCGCGTAGCAAAATGCAGACCAAAATGCTGATATGTCAGATGCTGGCGTTTTTGAATTATTGTACAGAAATTATTCAGATGGTTTTATGTTTATATTCAGGGCTGATAGTACGTGTTGAATTACAATATTTACATTTGCGGACGATTTGTTGTTTCTCCGATCTCTTCAACGATAATTTTTATGCATGAAAACTATAGCCTAATTTCAGCACGAACAAGTGGGCCGGATAAAACACTAAAGTGGGCCGGATCCGGCCCGCGGGCCGTAATTTGCCCACCCCTGTTCTAAATGTTTTACCTGCCGAATACGATCGTTTGACTTGCCCACACACGCCTTCTCAAGCTATACGCCTACAAGCAAGGTTGGCGGAGAAAGCCGTAACTGACAACCCATGACGTGAGCCCGTTGCCGAACTCAAGTTTGGTATTCACTGTTGCAGGTACGCGACATATGTTTAATAATTTCTTACATTGTTTCCTCAAAGCGTCCCTGTGAAAATTGCTAGTAAAATCTAACAACTTTGATGTAGGTACCAACTTGGCGATAAAACGACACCGTTTTGACTTTCAAGTTTTAATGATATGCGAGGGGGAATCAATCAAAAATCAGAAATACAACAAAAAAAATGGAAAATTGCATTCTAATACTCTTATATATGTTTTATGCACTTCACCAAATGTCACACTACACGTGTTATCAACAAGTCACAAATTACAAAGAGGGTTATTTGTTGACATTAAAAAAAGTGAAATATTTATTGGACTTCTGGGAAAACAATATTTTGGGAGAGCAAAATGAGGAGTTAATATTACTAAACAATTGCAATCTATTTAAATTATTATACCCGCAAGGATATTCTCGATTACCCTAAATCTGTCTGCAGAGCAAACTCCACTGATTTCGTTCTCGTGTAAAGATAAATATTGTAAGGAAAATATTATATATATTATTTACAAATAAATACACAAAATATCAATTAAATAATGTGTGCTGTTATCGGTCATTCTTCATTGTGGGCAAACGGATTGGTGCTGCAAAGAAGATCCCGCTGTGGTCCGCAGTATTTTTTCAATATTCTCTATAAAAAAAGTTATGAGTTATGTAAATATCTATGTATTAGTTTATATATACATTATTTGGACGATATTAAACTACTAGAAAATTTATGTTTGCGATCACTATTGTTGTACATTACTATTATAAATATAGTTGTGTTATACTACAATCTTTTGAGATAGATCTAAGGCAATTTGAGACTTCTCAATATATACACAAAAAGACGATATGAGAATGAGGGATTTATTGCAACGCTAGTGAAAACAAATATTATAGCAAATATACGTATTGCTTCGAAACGGGACATGCATATATTCGATTATTTGTAAAGACATTTGTAGAAATATTACGAATATCGAACTCGATAAATGCATACACAAAATACTAACAAGATGTCTGGGAGGAATGCAAATCCCTGGTGGTTTTCCCGGGAAAGGTGTTCTCATTGGTGGTCCACATAATGGTTTCGCTACACAATCAAGTTTTTTCGTGGGGTCGCACTTTCCAAGAGCATTCCACGGTCCGCCACATTTTTGCCATTTTTGTTGAGAACAAACTTTGCAACATCTAAAATCCATGCACATAAATTCTTACTGATTGCGAAATACAAATTTCAAAAATGTAGTGAGCAAAATTGCAGATTTGAGGCTACTCCCTTTCCAGAACAACAATGTTTACATCTTAATGGTATTGTAACGATTTTATTCTTTGTGTTGTAATCACTGGTTATTGTTGGGTTACAGTGAACTGTGTTCACCTTACTACAGTTCATGCTTGTCGTTTGTGTTCTAGCTTTCTAAAGCTACATATTTGGTCAGTATAAATAATTTATTCAGGTAGTATTCGAGACGACGAATTATAACAACGGGTTTATAATAAAATCATGTTTTTATCAACATTTCCCTGACAGATTTTTGATGATTTTTCATCCCGTACTAAGCAACATACCCGCATGGATCCATAACCACACCGACTCCGCGTTTGCACTTCGGTTCTGGGCAATTTCCTCGATTGTTATGACAAGGACAGTTCAACGCATTAATAGTAACTACAACTAAGCAGAGTGAGACTGGAACAACAAATTTCATCTCAAGTATATTTTTTTTTATAAATTATTGTTTATATTTCACCTGTGACAATAGAAACCTATATTATTCATAAAATAAGCTTACTTTAACAATCACCTTATTTTAAAAGAAAAACTCATGCAACCTGATTCATGTTTCCCTCCATACGAAAATATATGAGTATGACTAAGCAAATTTAACAATTTGTTGAATTAGAGTGACAAATGAGTTGGTCTATTTGAAATGGCGGCCTCACTTGCTATAACATAACACAAACGTCTTCCATCTGATCTGACTACTGATAGGGTTGTTGTTGACTGTCCAAATTTTGTCATGTCTGCACGTGTAACCACGCACGTTGCGAAGACCCTAAACTGCACGATTTTATTAACTCTAGTTTGCATCGGACAGATCTTACATCCCCGTCGTAATATATGCATTTTGATTATTTAGTGCTGTTGTATTGCATACACCGGAAGTTTACTTGTATGTAGTGCTACTAAACTCTAAGCACGATGTACTAAAGTTACTGAGAATATAATTTTTCTAGCTTAGATTGTTGACTCATAATGATTTGTAAAATGAATCTTTTTACGGAAGTTACTGAATATTTTAGTTGAAATATTCGCATCATTCAATAGCCCGAAGCTATGATTGGTCTTAACCCCATTCAATTACACATTGCTTAGCAGAGCCCAATATGACAATTGACAAACTTTTATTTCCTGTTCTTATATATATGCGATATTCCTAATGTTGATATCTCTACGATATCATGTCACATATTCAACTAATTACAGATTGTTTGAATATTGCTTTTATAGTTTCATTCGTAGTTACTTACTAAATACTAATGGTATATATATTCAATCGTTCTTCTTCTGCGATTGTCCTTATTTGATATCGTAATGTTACGATAAGACACATATCAAAACATCACAACGATTAATAGTTAGGTATAATAAAATATAGTTAGTACGACAGTGATTTCCAAGTTAAAAAAATACCTTATATATTGCAAATGTATGCTGAAACTAATCTATTCTCGATGTAGATTAAAGTTTAGGGAAAAAATATAAGTAAGCTTCACCGGTTCCAGTTATAGTTTCGAGTTATATAGTTGTTAAGGTTAACTACAGTATTTGCTGAATTAGATCAGAGCCAGTAAATTGCATTTTAATTGAATCCTATTCCATAGAACAGGTAATCGACGGGTTGTACTGATCTTATTTTACGAAGTATCGAAAATATTGCATTTCCGGGTTATTTACGAGGTTAATTAATTATTCATTTAATCTGAATTCAAATTCTTTTTGTCATTTCCTGAAATCATCAAATTAAGAAAGTAACTCCCCGAACCAAGAGTCATAAGAAAAATGCGATTATTCTCAGTGTAAGACTCAAGAAATGTTGTGCATACGCCATTAGTTAAAATGTATTCAAACGTACTTGCATTCACCGAAAACTTGAAGTCCTACCACTGGTGCTATATCCTATATATCAAACTGCCAATATCCAAAAATCACTCTTCTTTTATTGCCAACCAAAAACGAAAGTAGTTTCTTGGAGTGGAGACTATACTTGTAGAGCGACGGTACCAGGGTTTCGATTGCTTCCAAACGTGATAACACTAACACGGAAGATAATAAAATTGCATAAAATACTCCCTGATGTACTATCTTTAGACCCATAAATATATCACGAATGCACGTGCAATGCAATCCAACAAACTTCAATGATTTATTATCAACCTCAACAACTACACTCGATAAAAGTAGCCTACACTCAGCAGTTCAAAGTTTGGTACATTCTTTTATTTAGAGCAGCATTACTGCTAGAAATCAAAAAGCGTTTAATTAAACCATTTCTCGGGTAATATGTACAAACCAATAATGATCTAGTGATTATTAGTCATGAAACGCCTGGAATTATCCCGTATTATAAATATATATTGATTTCCTTGTTATATTTATGTCTGAAACGGACTCCATGAATTTCCCCACGTAGACGTAGAGGCTATTTCAAAGGGAATTTTTTCTATATACAATTAAATTTTCCACGGAAGAAACAACGAGATCTTTGTTTGTGCGTAACCAAACACGAAAAAAATTCTGGGTACTCCCGTAGTATGTGAACCAAGATGGCGGACACCGGAACGTGGTATGTGTACCAAGATGGCGGACACCGGAACGTAGTATGTGTACCAGGTTGGGGTTAGGCCATAATTTCAGGTACAAATACTACGGGAGTCACTTGGCTAGTCTCCGAACTCGTGATAGAACTAAAATAAGGAAAATTGGAATAAAATTATGGCCTAACCTGGTACACATACCACGTTCCGGTGTGGCCATCGTGGCTCACATACTATACGTGAGTACCAAATTCTAAATATTTTATCGCTGTAAAGAGAAAATATTCAGCACTGACTTGTACTATTATGGAGATATTGTTTGCAAAAGATATTGTTTAAATCAGATGGATAATACTCTTGCACATCATACCAAATTAAAGCTAACAATATGGCAAAATGCAGATTTAATTCGATTAAATTATGAATAAAATCATTGGCTAGAGAATATGAATGACATTCTGCTGGTAACTAAGATTCACCTATTCAAGTATCAAAGCTTATTTAACAATTCGACGGAGAAATTAATAATTGCGTCAAGCTTGCACGTGATGTTCGACGTCCCTCATTGCAACTGGTCACCAAGTCACCAGTTTCCGCTTTGAATAATTAAACTAGTATAGTTCCTTAACTTAATGACGCATGTGGTTTTCTGTGCCTGAATTATCTAGACGCGTCATTGGCATGTCTGGGAATCATTCCTAAAACATGTATGTTATAACTTAAAAAAGCAATTTCACTAAGAACACTGTCCGTTATTTAGCAAAAAAAAATTGACTACATAGTCTGCCTCATTATACTATGACTTTATATACTATGTAGGCGTAGCTTTATGTAATGTATCATTTCCAAATTAAGATGATGTTGGCATTTCAACTTTGATAATTATAGTTACGCAAACTCGATTGTATTCGAGAAATTAACGAACTTCAAAGTAGGCTAGCATTCAATTCTCAAATTTCCCTCTGATTCACAGACATCATAAATGAAAACTATGTTTTAAATTTAAACAGAAGGAATCGTATTAAATCGTTTTGGATCATTATATTGCCATGTCATAAACATTGTATCAGCATTGTCTCCAGTAGTTGTATGCATAGCATTCCGGAGCTACAGCCGTACTTCATTTATTGCTAGATTGAATTCTTTCAATAATTTTGGACATGGCTTGGCTCACAGGTAAAACACCATATGTCACATTGTGAACACAGGTCGGAGGTTTGCAATGTCTTGGATATAGGTTATCAGCATGGCTCATAGTTCACGATCTATCCAAAAAAAATGATTTCGAGATCAGTATTTTAACCTATTTTTTAAAACATTCTGAATCATATTGAGAAACTAAATATATCGGAAATATTGGTCTAAATTTAGCCGATACCGATACACTACCGAAACCGAAAAATTAGCCGATACCCGATACACCTCTAGTATATATATATATATAATACGGTAATCACACGGAGACATCTTCGCCAGGGTACCGGGTACAGTACCCGGTCCGCCCAAATTTTTCCACTTCCTGTGCCGATGATTAATGCATCCAGTTTCAATACCAAATGAAATGAAATTTCAAAGCAATGGTTCCGGTAGTTAATAAGAGTTGCGAGTTTTTGGAAGAAGAATAGAATGACTAACAGATGCAATATACAAACACAAAAACAATACATACGTGTCCAACAAGAACAACAACATTATACCACAATTGAGTGATGCTCAAATATATGGACGCGGAAGGATGTAGTACGGCCTACGAATTCGAAATGATACGAGTTCGGAGACTAGTCAAGTAACTCCCGTAGTATTTGTACTTGAAATTATGGCCAAACCCTAAACCTATTACGTTCCGGTGACGGCCATCTTGGTTCATGTACTTCGGGAGTACCAAATATATATATATATATAAATAACACGATACGATTGCACGATGTAGTGGCGTTATCTTGGCAATGACTAAAATCGTTCATTTTTCTTACGTTTACAGCGTTGGTTTCGCTCAATATTGTTTGACTACTTGAAATGTTAGGAAGTTTTACAAATATAGCATTATATAAACGTTTCCTCGAGTTACCAATATAATATCATCATAATAAAACATCATTGCATTATATTTTATTAAAAACAGTCTGTGATGTTTCCCTCGTAATCATTGCTTCTTCTCTCTTCTCTTCGGTAACAACAATTAACCAGAGTTCATCATTTGGATGAATATTGAAGGTCAATTTTATAAAAAAAAGAATCACTACGGTATACATCCGTATTGTTTGCAAACATAATTTATGGATCAAATATGTAACTGAGTGCATCTCTTTGAAGCAAAAAATCAATTTCATCAGTAGTTATAAATTAGGTAGTTTATACACCCATTCAATGTGCCCTTTCTACTAACTTTCGGAATATTCTGATTTGAAAATAAACTATTCGAAACTTACATCCCTAAGTATGGCTATGCAATCTGTCACAGTAGACTATTTTATTTCATTTGATTATCGTTTTCTGAACGAATATTGAAAGTATTTGAATATTGGATAGAACGCCCCACAATGTTGTAGAGGTGGGTTGGTATAACTTTTCTCTACTTCTCTGTTTGTCGAATATTCATGTTATTCCCCTAATGGGAGTGTGCACAACAAGGGACACGCGTGCTCAGTGTCGCATGCCACAAGCACGCACGTGTCACGCGAACGTTTTGCATGATGCTTTACAACAAAATTCATTACTGGAGGTTTACTTTCGCCTTGAATAATAGAACTAGCCAGTTTATTAAGAAATGCAAAAATCGGGATTTTTTAATTTGCAAGCACGTACATTTGTGAACAGGCAGTTTCAATCATGAAAATAAACGACCTCCTGAAGTATGCGCACCAAGATGGCGCACAACCTGAACTCAGGTTGTGTACCAGGTTAGAGTTCAGATTGTGCGACATCTTGGTGCGCATACTTCAGTACCCGAATATTTGCTACGGACTCGGTTAACAGATGAACATCCAGATTTGGGGCTGCGCATCGCTTTTTCTGCTTTGAAGCCCAACATGTTGGTCCACCAAAAACGCTTTCAAGCGGTAGTTTACCAGGATATTAAGTTGCTTTAATAAAATGCCATTCATTTTGCGTTTTACGGTAGTTTATTTACAATACCAACAGTTATAACGTGGCATGTCACGTGAAAAGAATATTTCAATAATTTCAGCACATATCCCCATTGAGTTGTGCTCCCCTGCTATAATGTATGCAGTCATGTTTCTTTTAAGATCGTGTACAAGTGTACAGCAACATTGAACAGTGATTTTAAATTACGAGGCTTATTTAGTCTGAATTATTCCAAAAATTGATTAATTGATTGAAGTTTTTTTTTAATCTGAATAGGCTTTAAAACAAATTATTCATTTGAAAAAATAATTGTGCGTTTAATCATCATGGAAATACAATAACTATACTCAGTAATGACAAAATTAATCGAGTTAGTAGACACCTGAACAGGCTCAACAATACACATTCGAACTTTTGGGCAGAGTCCTAGCATTGTCTTGAAGCTCACCTTGTTTTGATACAATATTAAAGAAAGAACCCTTATCTTCGATTTCATTTGTAAATATAAAAGTGCAGTTGTTTTCATGAAAAATTATCTAACGTAGATAATTTTTTTGTTTTATGTTTTTTTTTTTTTTTATCTTGTTCAACCTAAACTACAAACGCAACTATATAATTGTCGATTTAAAAAATATTCTCATAATGCCAAATTTTCCCAGGAAGAATAAACATTTGTAGCTATAGATATCCGTCGCAATTTATTTGTAAATTTAGCCTGTTGAAAAATAAAACAGTAGACTTTATACTCTTGAATATGCTTTGCTAATTCACACATTGTTTGAAGTTCTTGTCGCTTGTTTCTTTTCTGGTTCGCGCTTTAGCTTAAGGTGTCATTGGGCACACCATGTGCAACAAACGATGAGTTCAGGCGCGCAAAGGCAATTAGTCTGGGATAAATCAGGATCTCAGGTTTCATTCTCGTCCCTATAGCAGCTGTCTTATTCGATTCTGTACAACAACATGTCAATTCCGCGTTTTCAAAGTCGGTGCACAAAATGGCGTCCATGAAATCGCTTAACAATACGTAAGTTGGTTGCCGCCTGTTAGTATGAGAGGCTCTACAGGCCATAGTTGGCGAGCATTTTTGAATAAATAAATAAAAAAATATATTTTAAGAATGAAAAAGAGGACTGTTGGTCATATATTTAATCAAAGTTTGCATCATCGAGTAACTTGCTATTGCATCTCCTTCACAAGACTTAGAATCCTTGATTTTAATTAATTCGTGTGCGAAAACAACAGTCTGCTAGCATCTGGTTATCATATACCACCAAAACAAACTGACGCCCTTTTTGTTTAGTGCACCTACGAAAGGCGATTGCCGTGACTAAACAGTTGTGAGAAATGAACAGATCAATTTTACTGTCATGTCATAATCATTACAACAGCTGTGGCTGCTCGCCGCCGATATCGTAGTTTAAATAAAAAAAATATTGCCAGACTGAAAGAAGGCAGGTTTTATTATTAGTTACCGTCACTCAAATTCATCTCTTCTTCCTCATCTCTGCTCGATTTTCCTTTGGAATAAAAAAAAATCACTCGTGTTCGCTTCAGCTCGCGAAATTGCAGCGAGTAGTGTCTACCTCTATTGTTACCGTCTACAGAATATTGAACGCCCAAGCTCAGTTCAAGTGAACTCGATATTGCGGGTAAAAAATGTTTCTCTTGGTGAAAAGACTGTGTGTGATCCAAGTTGCAGCAGAGTTTGGTTAAATGAAATTCTTCCTTCTTGGTCTACTCTAGAAAAATGTTATTTTGATCCATGGACTCTTAGACTTCAATTGTGTGCGGTCAATATGAGTAACCTTTGCATATTGAAGCTGGAGCCCTGCTGGGAATAGTGAATCCAAGCGGGAAAGAAGGTCTTCCCAAGTGCCGAGATGAAGAACGCATGGATCCAGAAAATGAAACTATAAGAGGTTTTTGAATGGTACATAGTTCCATATTTTAAATAAAACTGACAGTTTCGAAAACCTAAACTACGAGTCCCAAATCGCAAAAACACTATTCAAACTAAGAATCAAAAATTTTAAGATATTAGAGCAGGGTGGTCCAAACCCAGGCCAGCGGGCCACATGTGGCCCTCCGCTTCATGTTCTGTGGCCCGCGTCGCATTCGGAGAGTAATCAAAAAAATCGCATTTGGTGTAGTTTTGTCATAAAATTAATTAACCAGAAATTTTTTTTTGACTTATTGTTACATCACTAATATGTCATTGAAGTAACTAGTGTTATGGCTCGCTGAGACAACTAGCGAAGTTGAATGATGTGCATGGCAGTCTAAATTGTAATCTGGCTTTCTATCGTTTTGGTCGGGAATATATGCTAACAATTAAGGCGTCTTAGAAAACTAAAAACCAAATGCTGATTCTATTAGCTTCGGTTGGCTATGCCTGATAACTAAATGTTATGGCCTAACAATGTAATTCTTGCCGGGTGTTTTTTGCAGCCAGCCTAAACAGTATTACAAAAAATGCTGCCTATATGTCAGAAAATTTAGTAATTACCATTCTGTACCTCACATATGGTAATCAATAAATCTGCAGTCACTTTGTAAACAAGAGTTTAAGAAGAAAGCTGAAGAATTCAAACATATTTTAACTGTATGTGGGATGGAAAATACCACAATGCTTGCCCAATATGTCGCAAGTTGTGTCGGTGACAAAAGAATTGAATTGTAAACAGCATTTTAGCATTTTGTGAGCAATGAGCATTTTCCAAAAAAAAATTTTATTTCCGGAAGCACTTTTTCCGTTATGAAGAGTTCAAAATCTTACATTATATGTAGATATATATAGAAATTTTGTTGCATGTTTTAGTAAGTTTTTTGGTGGCTTCTGCATGGGTTAGATTGATAAATGACATAAACTGATTAATGTGTTTGCACAAGAAAAGTATTTGTTTTGTATTGCACTGTATGCTTATTATTGACACTCTTGTGGCCCGCGAACAATGCAAAAATAATTTTGTGGCCCGCGGTGCCGACAACCTTGGACCACCCTGTATTAGAGTATATATTGTCACGCTAATAACCGATTTGCGTAAGTCATTTTTAGCAGTTTTAAGAATAACGTGAAAAACTTCCAAATGATATTGTTATGCCATTGAGAGTCAATAATTTGCCATGGTTCAATTTTTTGATCATAGTCGGATTTAGGTTAATTTGTATGACAAAGTTATGTGACGTCATAATGGCGCACTGTGACTTAGGCAGAAATGTGTCTATGACTTGGGGACATACGCAATTTTGCAACTTGACCATATGCCCCATTTCTGAAAACCAAACATTCCAAAAACCAATGTGATACTCAGTATCTACGATGTATAATTCTTAAAATACCTAATCTGTTTCAATTATATTATTTTTTGTGTTAAAAAATATATATTTCATCAATATAGCACGCTCTGCACACCCACCGAAATAAGGCTAAGATTAAATATGAAGAATAAAACAGCAATGCACCCAATATAAAAGCCAACCAAGGTAAATTGGACATGGACAGGGAATATCACAAGTGCACGCTTTCCTCCACTGTAGTTAAAATTCGAATTTATAAGCGCTAAGCTAGAATATGAGATGCAAAAACTCGAAAATACTTCGGCGAGGTTCATTTGTCTTTGTGACGTCACAATATTCATGCGGTAACAATGATACTTAATTATGACGAAACATTTGCACAAATGTGCATGTCATACAAAATCTCCAATTTTATGGGTTTCAGAATTCTTAAAATAAAATCTGAGTTAACAGACAGGTGCGCAGCATTTCATAAATACCTATTTTATAAAAAACTCAAAATCGACAAAAATGACTTACGCAATTCGGTTATTAGCCTGACGAATATATATATATATATATAGACTGATATATATATCAGTGTGGTTTCAAAACGGTAATTCTTAATATTTGGAAACTAAATGAGACGTAACTTGTTTCAAAAAATATTTTTCAGACTTCGACGTCTTTAACTTCAATAAAAAACAATTCAAAAGTTTGGTTCTAGTAAAAGGCAAGGAATGCTGATCTATTCACTCATGAAAGGTTGGCCTACGAAAAAAAATCAGAATTACTAATGATAATGAATACTTCAAATATCATTATATCTTCAAACTCAAATGTATTTAGCAATTGATCAGAGACGCTGCTTGCGTTTCCTGAAATCAATCACTGAGAGGAAGCATATTATCAATATGGGGACTCAGTAAACACCAGTTATAAGCTGTAGCCTCATTGATACATTCGTTGTTCTTGGCATTATATAGTACTGAGTTTGCTGAAACGAACGGCGGTCAAGCAATACGGGGGCGGTTAATCCCTATATAATATATAAAAAATAGGAAAAGTTTTGGTAAAATTTTGGGTCCAGGTAGGACTACTTCGTTTATCTTGAATACTGAAAGTTGCCGAACATTAGTCCAATGTGGGTCAATTTGGCTTGAGAAGCGACGAATGGAAACATTAATGATATCTGTTGTGATGTATGTAAATACGCAACTAAAAGATTTGTACAGTCTTTTGTGCAATTTGTACCGGGTAGTGCCGAGAAAACTACTCTAGATACTCTCTAATCGGGCTTTAAAAACTTGTGAGCATTGTGATAATACATACCGATTTCATACATGCTGGAACCTTGGGAAATTAAAACAATACAGGGATCAATGCAGACAAATATTATCAGCGAATCATAATCTCAACGATATGTAGTATTAAATTATCCAACTTTTTATTATTATTCATCAGTTACCTTCAATTATTTGTCTACTGTTGTCGTAGTTCGATTGCTTTCAACACGCCTTCATTATAGATAGAATGTACATTCTAAATGAAGCCCAGCTCAAACGTCTGGATAAGTATAAAGAGAGCGTGTACGGAACTTGTACCGTGGACAAGTACATTGAACCATTTTGGGAATGGCTGATAAAATACTTTCCTGTGTGGATTCCATTCAATGCAATAACCTTAGTCGGTTTATTTTTCAATGCATTTGGAACGCTAATGATGCTATATTATACATCATATGGTAAAGAGGCCGCGCCATCCTGGGTATATATTGTCAATGCGATAGCAATGTTCGCAGCTCAAACGCTGGACGTATTTGATGGAATGCAGGACAGAAGAACAAGAGGCGTATCGCCGATCGGAGATTATGTCGATCATGCATGTGATTCCTTATCTGGAGTGTTTATCGGAATAACCATGTCTTGTACATTCCTATTAGGAAATTCTCCGTATTTAGCATTTAGTATGATTGTGTGCTCATTAGTTTTGTTCTATTGTGGTCATTGGGTGTCATACGCAACTGGTACGCTTCATGTTATGAAAATTGATGTGGCTGAAATTCTAGTTTTCAGTGAAATTTTGCTTTTAATTACTGCTGCACTTGGAGGACGAATATGGGAAATGGTGCTACCAGTTGGGGCTTTACCTATCAATACTTTGCCGGTCTTTGTGGTATTTTGCGGGAGTTCCATTATCTTTTTTCTTTTTGTTCATATTATCATAATAAAGAAGGGCACAGGTTTCAATAGATCTTCAATCGCACTCACAAGCGTCAAATCACCTTTGATTACAGTATTTTTATTAATATTTATTACATTGGTCATCGTGAAACAATCCGGATTAGTTGAAAACCATCTATTTTTATTTGTTCTATTTTTTGGAATATTGAATTCCAAACAAACCCATCGCCTCATTATGGCACACCTTACTAGCAGTAAATGGCAAATATTGGATGTATCCTTTCTAGCACCGGTTACCATATTTTTGAACTACCAGTTACCTAGTGATATTATCGTCGATGATCATTATCTTCTGCTGCTCTGTTTGGTTTTAGTTGCAATCGACCTTATATGGTATTTTACAGATATGTGTTTACAGATATCTCGGCGTTTCAACACCACGGTATTCATGGTCCATTATAAGGTCACGGGATCTATTAAAAAGAATACTACTGGGGAGTAAAAAAGACTGAATACATTTTTGAAAATTCAGTACATTTCCCTTTGTTCTTTTTTAATAAGCGGAAGACTTAATTATATTCAGAGTAGATACATAGAACGTATTTATTTAAATGCACATTTTTTTTAAATATACGTTTTTTTATTAGCAATAAATGTGCCATGTTGTTGCAGCTAATTTATTACAACCGTATGACTGTCTCAAAATGTCGTGGCCTACTTGTCTCACGTGTCCCGAGTATCCAACGTGCCATACTTGTCCCACTTATTTCACACTTGCTTTTCCATATTTGAAATATATATATATGTATTTAAAAAATATTGGCATATTACATGACATGTTATCTGCCTAACAAGTTTGTTTTTACTGGGAAATAAATAATGGATTGTATGTACTTGGGAAAAATTTCACCTAAACAACGAATCAGATAGAGCAATTTTTAGGGTTGTGGAAATTGGTGTATTGATGAACAATACTGAAGATTGTAATTACAATTTGTGACAGATATTTCTCAAGGAAAAAATTTGAATGGGGATACATGTATCCAGATGAAAATATTTTAAAGCTATTCTAGTTATTGAATTAAAAAGTTATCCGATTGTTAGTTTCGAAGTACGTGATGATATGGTGATTTTGGTAATTATACACCTAATGTAAATTCAGCGACGACGACTTTGCAAAGCTATGAGAATAATGTCGATTGAATAGGACGTTTAACATAAACTAGATTGTGACATCAACAAGTAGCCTATAAAATGTAGTGTTTCGTAATCGTAATTGACGTTTCAGCAACCTTTGACTCCTGAAAGATTCTCCCTATACCTCATCATTGCAAAATTTTCAACGAGTATTTTGGGGAGTTGGCGCTTACAAACTGGCTAATGTGTTCAAATCTATCATTTCTATTCAAAACAATAAACCACGTTCCGCTTATAGGTACTGATAGCTAATTTTATGCTAGTTTATCGAGGAGTTTGCGTATAAATTTTTGAATATTGTAACTAAACTAAAGGCCCCCGAATGACATATTGACACTTAAGTTATTTGATTTACAGCTTTTTTTGGTAACATAACTAAAAACTGACAAATAATTCGCAAACCTACCAAAAGAGGCAATGTTTACAACAACCCTTGAATATCTGTCTGAGCGAAAGAAGTGTCTGAGCGGCGGCATAAATCCAATTGTTACGTCATTGTTAACTTATTGCTGATTTATAATTGTTACGGAAATAAACAAGGAAATCGATACTCGAGGAAACGTCCATACACCATGCGGTTCAAGTTTCAAGAAAGTCAGTGTCAGTAATACTTTAGATTGTGTATCCGCGTTCCCACTTGTATTATTCGCTCCACTTGAACCAATGATACTTCTAGTACACTGTATATATCGTTGCATTTGTACTGCATTTCATCATTGTCTCTCTATATGCGTGTCCCATTTGCACCGTCTGTACCACAAATACCATTTTTCCCGTTTCTTTTTTTCTATCCTAACCCATTCGACATGTAAGGGAATGTGGGTAACGGTGGGACTTGGGGCACAGTAGAAAATAAGCTTTCACACTTTCATACTATATCCGGAATCAGGTCTGCGGTTCGATGTTTAAATCCGCTGGCGTGTTACAACGTCCCCACAAACGAACAACGGCCGACGCAAGCTATGAGGTGAAACTAGTTTGGGGGATTCAAACTAAAATTTACCCATTTCAGTTTATCTCTTTTTCCTACTCATAACATTGGCAAATGGATGTGCCTTCAAAATTCCGACATTGAACAGTCTGAAGATATTTGTTTCCCAAGGGGAACAGTGGGCGGGGTTCAGTGGGACATTCTCCACTAGGCAAAATTCGACAGTGTTTGATCGATTAAGTACTTAGAAGGCATGGAGATGCTTACATAAATATAGAAAACAACATCAAATTAATATGACTTACAGAAAATTATTATTAGTAATCTTACAGGAAATATTTATATCTTACTGTCTACAACCCTCATAGGGAATAACCACTACTCAAACAGAAAACCAAACCCATGCATGTGTAATAAAAAGAGATCCCACATCAAGAAAAGAGTAAGAAACATGCGCATGAAAAGGTCATAATGTGGACAGCTATTTTTTTAACAACTACCATATATATGATAAAACAAAATAGCCATACAAATCCCAATACGTTTGTTTTTGTACCAACCGTCTGAAAACACTAGAAACCTTGCTAAAACGCTAAAACACAGTGAAAAACCGTCTAAAAACACTAGAAACCTTGCTAAAACGCTTAAAAACAGTGTCAGCTATTTTGTCAACTACCATATATGTGATAAAACAAAATAGCCATACAAATACCAATACGTTTGTTTTTGTACCAGAGAAGGATTAAAAACAGTGAAAAACCGTCTAAAAACACTGGAAACCATGCTAAAACGCTTAAAACAGTGAATAACCGTCTAAAAACACTAGAAACCTTGCTAAATCGCTGAAACACAGTGAAAACCGTCTAAAAACACTGGAAACCATGCTAAAACGCTCAAAACAGTGAAAAACCGTCTAAAAACACTAGAAACCTTGCTAATACGCTTAAAAACAGTGTCAGCTATTTTGTCAACTACCATATATGTGATAAAACAAAATAGCCATACAAATCCCAATACGTTTGTTTTTGTACCAGAGAAGGATTAAAAACAGTGAAAAACCGTCTAAAAACACTGGAAACCATGCTAAAACGCTTAAAACAGTGAATAACCGTCTAAAAACACTAGAAACCTTGCTAAAACGCTAAAACACAGTGAAAACCGTCTAAAAACACTGGAAACCATGCTAAAACGCTCAAAACAGTGAAAAACCGTCTAAAAACACTAGAAACCTTGCTAAAACGCTTAAAAACAGTGTCAGCTATTTTGTCAACTACCATATATGTGATAAAACAAAATAGCCATACAAATACCAATACGTTTGTTTTTGTATCAGAGAAGAATTAAAAACAGTGAAAAACCGTCTAAAAACACTAGAAACCTTGCTAAAACGCTTAAAAACAGTGAATAACCGTCTAAAAACACTAGAAACCTTGCTAAAACGCTAAAGAACAGTGAAAAACCGTCTAAAACACTGGAAACCTTGCTAAAAAGCCTAAAAACATTGAAAAACCGTCTAAAAACACCATAAACTTTGCTAAAACGCTTAAAAACAGTGAAAACCCGTCTAAAAACACTAGAAATCTTGCTATAACGCTTAAAAACAGTGAAAAACTGTCTGAAAACACTAGAAACCTTGCTTAAACGCTTAAAAACAGTGAAAACTCGTCAGAAAACACTGGAAACCTTGCTAAAACGCCTAAAACCAAAATAATAAAATATTAATAATGCAGGGAATAGTCCAACTGTACGCCTAATCACAGTAATTTCTAGTTTCAGGAACAAGAACAATAAAACTGTCCATCATTACAATGAAAATAACGATGTGGAAGTGAGGAGTGTCCCAACATTCATAAATAATATTTGATTCAAAAATAGTTAAAAATCGATATTTATTTGATATATATATTTATCGATCTTTAAAGGATATATATATATAAGGAGATGGCCGTGTCACTTGGCGATTAGATGCGCTGATATCAAATCGGGCAATCGCAAGGCATGTGGTATTCTGTGTCATTTTAAGTTACTTCAGTTTTATGTTTTGGTTTAATCTTGTTAGATTAGGAATTTGGTATAGCCTTCCAAACTTTTTGGAACCGTAAAATAATTTACCGCTTAATCCAAAACGTTTTTGGTAATTCATATGCGTGTTTTTTTACTCTAATTTCATAAAATCGGGTGCCATAAAAAGTCCCTGATGGAAGTGCTGCATAAGAAAGCCCAAAACTACACCAACATAAGCTTGTAAGATTTGTTTGAGAAGTTTCTTATAGACACAAACATTGATTAACACTCTCACATTGTGACCCACTCTCTTATGTTCCAAGATAAAAATATAATTATTGACCCATTCATTGAAAAAGGTTCGCCTTCTCTGGTCTAGACCAGTGGTTCTCAACCTTTTACTGACCGCGTACCACTTTACTGTTTTTTACCATGGCCGCGTACCACCGACAAAGCTCCTTTTTGGCGTGGGAAAAAAGACACAAGAAACATGCTATGTGTGTATTTTATAATGTGGCACTACATCCTTTGTGGCGTAACACGCAAAACGAACAAAAACATGCCCATATCGCTTCATTTGAGGTGGCCAATGGCGATCTCTAAAGACATGGACCGATAGCGCACCAGCGCTATGGACGTTACCTCGACCATTAACCCCGGAAAAATTACTCTTATACTTTACTATTGCAAACTTTATGCTTATTCTGAGAGTGTTTTGGTATGTTGGCGCATATAAACTGGTTTACGTGTTTGAAACCATAATTTTTATTAAAATTAATCAATAATGTGTCGTTTGCAGGTACTGATATAGCTAAGTTTGGCCTTCGCAGCATTTGCGAGATTCAATTTCGATCACTGCAATCAAAGTAAAGCTCCGCGCAAGACATAATGCCAATTAAGCTAATTAATTCACTATTATTTTCTTGAAACACAACTGAAAACTGACAAATATCACTCAAAACTACAAAAATGAGGCAATGTTTGGCTGTTTGCAACCATCCTTGAATATCTGTTTGAGCGACAGAAGTGTCTGAGCGGCTGAGTGCAGAAATTGTAATTGTTACGTGTTGCGTCATTATTGACTTATTGCTGATTGGTTATAGTTACGAAAAAACAAACAAGGAAACTGATGCTTGGGGAAACATCCATAAACGCTGTTCAGAGAATACATACAGTAAGTAAGATAAAGCGTTGCCGCCATATTTTAGCTAACTGAAAGGTTAATTGTTGCAATAATTCAAATCTGCTCGCGTACCACTTGAAAAGCTCCCGCGTACCAATAGTGGTACGCGTACCACAGGTTGAGAACCACTGGTCTAGACTCTAGGACACGGATTACGTTTATTGACGCTACATCCACAATAGCCGCTATACTATCCTGCATGTCTCGTTGTTCTGTTTTTAATTACAGCTCCATTTCACGGTCAGGTTCCCAAGGTGCTTCGAAGCACTGGTTTAACTACAATACTCTTATACAATATCTCCGCGTTGCTACTAACTGGTTTATTTTTCTTTCTTGCGTCATTGAATAACTAGGCTAAATAACGAATACATACATTGGCAAAGGTCTAGCTCTAGCCCAGGGGTGGGCACGGTTTTTAAACCAGAGGCCAAAAATTTTGCCCACTTAGACTGGCGGGCCATAAAAGTATGACGTAAGAAGTTACATTTTATGAATAATATTTACTTTATTACAAAGCAAAGTTGAAAAACAATATGCCTCGTGTCAAAACTAACCGCAATCTCAACAAATTCCTTGAGCTATTTTAAGCTAAATTCAGTGGTTCTCAAACTTTTTAAAAAATTATGCATGACGGTCCCCTTGCAATTTTTCTGATGACTCTCGGTCCACCAAAAAATGAAAGCAAAGTGCAACGCTGTATATCAAGCATTCATCTATTGAATGACATTGAAACGGTTCAATGAGCCTGCTTGGCTTCCACTAGTTCTTCTACCTTGGGTTCTGTTTTGGATAACTCAACTCTCAAATCCTGTCTCACGTTCCAACATTTAGTTTTAATAGCTAGTAATGTAGAAAAAACTGCCTCACATTCGTAAGTTATTGTAAATGGAATTCCTCCAGCACTTATCACAGCAAAATCAAATTTTACATATGAATCGTTATATCTAAATTTTTATTTTTCTGATGAGGGGCATTTTTAGATTACCTCGAAAAAATTTACAATCAGACGCACACACCTTCCATAAACATTACGCTCTGATTTGCGGTATTTGACACGTTCACAAAAGTTTGTCTTCGGTAGAGCGTGCCGTGCTCTGGAGAAACACTCTAAAAGCATGACACCAAAATTTAACTTCAAATCAAAGTGCTTCTGTGCCGAGGTTAATGCTGTCTCGCGGTCCCCCTAAAATCGCTTCGCGGATACCTAAGCGACCGCGGACCCCAGTTTGAGAACCAATGAGCTAAAGATCAAAATGTGATTTCAGTTTGGTTGTAGCAGCATCAGGCGGACCAGATTGAATAACCCAACGGGCAGGATTTGGCCCGTGGGTCGTACTTTGCCCATGTCTGCTCTAGCCTGATACAACGTCATGTTTTGGCTGACATTATTTAACGCCGGTTTACTATTTTTGTTGCGTATGTTGATAATATCGAAGACAGTAACCTAAGAAAATTATTTAACTGATATAGATTAAAACATTATAATAAATATAAAGCACCACAATGAGTTTGCCGAAGCGAAATGTAGGCGATATCGTAGCAGATATCTCCTACATGTTTTTTTCCAGCAGCAAATACTGTTTTGCAACCGTTGTGTTTGCTGCGTAATAAAACGTTTTTATAGCGTAGCGATGAAGTCCAGAATTTAATGGCAGTTAACTAATATGCATCTGGAAATGTTGCATATTTCCAGACACTTTAAGAAAAAAAGCATTGGTGCTATTCTTTGAAAACAAATTTGAGTGCTTCGTATCGATCTTTCTGGTTACAAAATCAAATTAAATACTCTTACTTTTGGGATCGGGTTAAAATTTTCATCAGCCTATTCTTGTAAAGTGCGTGATCGCGCTTCTAAATATCAAGAGAAACCGCACTGACAAAACCAAACGAGGAGACTAAAAATGATCCCGATATTATTCCGGCTCATCCATCTCACTAGCATAACGTTCTCCCGTAGTGTGTGGTCTGTGGAAATTGGTCAGAGTGGTTTAAATAAAAACATGCAAATTATTCAAATGATACAAGTAACAGGAATCTGTTTCCGAAACAATATTCAAATCATCGTAAGTTCCGACAAAGCTATTTTGCGGTGTCCCTTCCCTCATCTTTAAATTTAGTGTTAAGGGCAAATAAAACTTGACAAATGATTATTCCTAAGGCTAAAAATATATAATGAAATTTTAGCGATATATATAGCAATAATATATAATAACATTTTGGCTATTTATAAAACATCAAATTCAAGAATTCAACCATATCGGCGAGAATTCACCTGATTCAGTATTACATTTCATCACTTCATTATATTATTTATTAAATTCTTGCGAATAATTTCACATCACGATGTGACTGAAAAGTAGGATTGTCTTCAAGAATAACGGAATACGACCCAATGAAACAAAGTCTTCTGGGGTGCTTTCCAGTATATTTCTAATTATATATAATTTTCTAAATTGTATTATCAATTCTAAAAACGCAATAATTATTAGTAATACTTTTATATTGAATTATTATCACTGACTCTATATCGAGAAGAACATGAAAAGTCGCGTTTAGAAATACCATGTTGGCACACTTCTTCCGCCTATTAATAGTTGTAGTTTTTTTAAATAGCTTTCATAGTGAATTTGTGGAATTTTTCAACTCTCGGTTTTTATGGTTCATTTCTCAAATAGATTATTCAGTTTCAATATCTGTCTTATTGACCTATATATATATACGCCATCGACGCCACTCACGTGCACGATCTATTTGTTGGAACAAGTTGAACTTCATTAAACAGAGTAAATCGTATTTTTGGAAATTTATAAGTAGAAAAAGATCAATACATTGTAACATTTCTAGTGATTGGTTTCAATTGTCATATGATGCCACGTTTGCAAAAATTTCTCCTTAGTGAAATATTATAGTATATATACATACTAATTTGCAATGGAGTTATGTTAGAAGAAGATTCAGCCATACAGCAAGTTAGAACATCTTTAAATATCGTTAGTACTAAAACTATGCGTGTCATTATCATTCTATCAATGTTTTTTATTGGAACTTTGCATGCTTTGAATTGCTTTTGTCCAAACGGAGGAAAGAATTGTCCAAAACCAAAATGTCCGCCGGGTGTCAGAGTTGTAAAAGATATGTGCGGGTGAGTACAATATTACTACTCAACAAAAGCAAATATCATTCTACAAATAACAAATTCAGTTGCTTTTTCTGTTGAAACTATTGCGTGTTACGAGTTTTTGGTTTACTTACTTCGGTCTTTTAACAAGCCTTTCGACAATTAAAAGCGCACCATGAAAAACCATAAATGCATGAAATTTGGAACAATTTGACAGCAAATTCTTCGTACACGCTAAACTAACAAATTGTTTAGTGTGGCAAACTTGACGTAATTCATCGATATCAATACTGACCATCCATGTTGTATCGATTCCACCGAAAATAAACTTTTATAGCATTTAAAACTGAAATAATCAATCGATACTTTGGATTACAACTTCGTGTCTAAACGTGGTATTGATGTGAACTTTTCACAGATGAATTAAACAAGTAACAAGTATTGCTCAAAATATTAAATAATTTCAAAAGTTTTATCATATGTGATTATAGTTATATTTCAATATTAAACATTTTTAGTTGTTGCGATGTTTGTTACAAACAAATGTGGCAGACATGCGGCGGACCGTTTAATGCACTTGGAAAATGCGATCACACAAAGAAATTGATTTGCGCAGAGAAGCCATTCTGTGTGTCAACGATGAGAAAATCGAAAGTGAACATCATGCCTGGGATATGCATACCAACCAGACACTACGTAAGTGAATAAATATCAATCCTTGTTTGTAAAAATTGCTTGTCGTATCTAGAATAGTCTTTTTAAACTATAACTGGAAATCGCGCATGCTATTAAAACTGAAAATGGACTAGAGTTATTCAGTATATCAAATATATAATGAAGTTTTGTTTTACATATTTTAGAAACTACTGAGAAAATATTGCAAGTATCAAAGTGATCTGTTTTGCGGTAACCCATTTGAAGAAGAATATTAAGGACACTTACGTTCAAACTACCAGCAATCTAATTTCTGTGACACTTTATATTTTTTCAATTAAATTTATGAGTCTTTCATTTATTTATACTTTATTTCATGAGCACTGTTCCGATGTAATAAGTTCTGAACGACATATATCTGTAATAATAAAATGTTTTTGTTATATCTATATTTGCTGTCTATTTTCCTTTATTGAAATTAATTTATTTTTATGATAAATATTTTTAAATGAATAAAACGTATCTGAAGATTCGAGTTCTGTTTTTTATAATCTACATGAATTTCTATATGGCAAGACTTACAAGAGGACCTCTTTTATGGCTATATCAAAGTACAAATTTCATCAAGATTACGATAGGCAACCAATAGGAATAATTTGCGATATGCTGACATACGCGAATACAAAAACATGAAACTCGTTCGGTAATCAAAACACTACTTCCTGACTGCATTTTGTTTTTACAGTATATGGATCATTTTCAATTTTTAGTTCCAATTTATTCATTTAGTTTGGATCCAAGGCTTGATAGTCAGGATAATATATACTTTTCTTTGCTTGTGCTTTTACATCAACTTACAGATTTACGGCGAACTCATATTGCAAATCACAATCTCTACTCCCTTCGTCAGTCATCCTTACGCTTATTGTAAATTAGGTTAATTTGCTTAGGTTATCTTTTTCCAAACATCAGAAAAGTAGATATTTTTTTATCGAGGTTTTTGCTCTTGTACTCTAATAAAAATGTACGCAATTTAAGTTACCATCCCTTTTATTATAAGATTATAATTTGAGATGCTATTCGTTTGTTATCATAGAATTCGAAGTTCGGTGTTTGATTGCATGATTTATCAAATATTCCGCAAATTTGTCTAACACGAATTAAGTTCTTTGGTCACTTTTCTATAAAAATGAACACTGTAAATCGCAAATAGGTGCTTGACTGACTGATGATTCGTTAAACGCATCGCAACTACTTAAAAAAAATGCAAGAAAGCTTTCGCCTGTAGGCATCGGACATCTTGAATGCGATGTTCCGCCATGCACCGATTGGCGATTTGGTTACTTACGTTGGTTCTGGATCTCTGTATTCCCCTCCGAAAAATTCATGCTCAATAAATTGAAAACATCCTGAAATAGAAGAACAGGGAGTTTTATTGTGAAGGGAAATTTAAAATGTGTTTTGCGCCCAGCATTGTGGCCCCCTCCAACCGCTCTGTAGCCCCCTTTTAGTGGGTCATGAACCCCCGTTTTGAAACCGCTGCATTAAGATTTGTCGACAATTTTCTTTAAAGTTAAAGAATTTCGGGTTGGCTTTTTTTGTATAATGTGTTCATTTTTATTTGCACTAATTGCTGGATTTACCATCGGCTGCCGTGATGAGCAGCTGGTGGTATTGGCTGACATAAATATTTTGTTGACTATTTTGGACAAGAACTATTTTGTTGAACTTTATTGTACACCTAATTTTAGTTCAAGTGAGCTCGATAGTGCGGGTAAAATGTTTCAATTGTTGGAAAGACTATGTGTGTTCTAAGTCGCAGGAAGGTTTTTTATTTTAAGAATAAAAATTATAGAGTTTCATTCGTAACAAGAGAGGGAGCTCTGTCACGGACCGTAATGTCCGTGTTGATGTGTGTATATATTTTATGTTTATATGCTTACCCCTTATGCAATGCTGTTTTGTCGGGTCTGAGCATTGTAGTAACATCCGAATTTGTATTATAAGACTCCGACCATCCATAAAACGTGCGAGAGAAAATATAACTCTTGCTGTCTTCAATAAATATTCAAAATGGAATCTTGAATCTTGCAACTTAAAAAACACAGTAACAAAATCCAAACTGTTGCACTGGTTATTTTGACTCCGGAGAGTATTAGTTTAGTTGTAGTAGCTTAATCCAAAATTAGTTCCGAAAAGGCTGCGATAGACTGGGATAAATTACTATTCAATATTTTCAAACGGTACATAGTTCCATATTTTGAATAAAACTGACAGTCCCGAATACCTGAACCACGAGTGCCAAATCGCAAAAAAACTTTCAAACTAAAAATCAAATATTTTGACATGTTGAAGTATATATAGAAGATGGCTGTGTATACTCGGCATTTTTATTTACTTTAGTTTCATGTTCCGGTTTGACCTTGTTTGCTTATGAATTTGGCATATCGTATTTTCGCAATTGACGTAAACATAGCTGTATATATTTCTTATTATTTCTTAATAATTGTACTCTAGGACATGGATTACGTTTGATGTCGCTTCATTCACAATAGCCGCTAAGTAGAAGGTATCTCCCACATGGCTTCATTCCAGCCCCAAATACTGTTTTGCAACCGATGTGTTTGCTAAGTAATAAAACGTTTCATAATGTAGCGATGTAGACCGTTCAGAAGTTATTGGCATTTAACTAATATGCATTTGAATAAAGCAGGCGAAAATGTTGCATATTTCCTGACACTTTGAGACAAAAAAAAGTACTATTCTTCAAAACAAATTTGAGTGCTTCGTATCAATCTTTCTGGCTAGCCAAATTAAATAGCCTTACTTGTGGGATCGGGTTAAAAAGTTTTTTATTGCCCTTCTCAGCTTATACTCGGTAGAGTGCCGTGATCGCGCTTCTAGATATCAAGAGAAACCGCCCTGACACAACCAAACGAGGATACTAAAAAAGATCCAGAAAATAATAAGCTGGCCGCATTTCAACCTGCTCATCCATCTCATCATACTTATAACTGAGCTGGGGGCAGGAGCGTTTAGCATACTTTTATCAGGGAGGCTTTTAGGGACAATTTTGGAAAACACTGATATTATTAACATACCAACTACGCATGCACACAAACAAAGAGGGAGGTGCAACGATCCATTGCTACTTCGTGACACAAAAATGGTCCAAGTGGTTTGAAAAAGACGTGGAAATCATTCTTTTTCATGTAAAAATTAAAATGATACAAGAAAAAGGAATCTGTTTTATTGACAATGTTTAAATCGTCGTACGTTCCGACACAGCTATTACGCGGTGTCTCTTTGCTCATCTTTAGTGTGTGTTAGTGCAAATAGTGTTTGGAAAATGATCAACACTAGGAATCTCTGAATATTCCTGAAGATAATAAATAATAATAAAATTTCAGTAATATATAAAATCAAATTCAGGATTTCAATCATATCGGTGAGAATTAACCTGATTCAGTATAATAAATTACTTAATCATTGCATTTATTAAATTCTTATGAATAATTGTACGTCACGCTGTAACTGCAAAGTGGGATTGTCTCCAAGAATAACGGAATACGGTCTAAAGAAACTAGACGCAAAAATTATTAGTACTACTTTTATAGTGAATTATCATCGCTGACTCTATATCGAGAAGAACATGAAAAGTCGCGTTTAGAAATACCATGTTGGCACACTTCTTCAGCCTATTAATAGTTGCAGTTTTTTTTCAAATAGTTTTCATAGTGAATTTGTGAAAATTCTGAAGGTTTGGGTTTTTATTAATTTCCGAAATAGATTAGTCAGTTTTACATGGCTTGCAGAATTATATATACGTCATCGACACTACTAACGTACACGATCCATTTATTTGAACAAGTTGAATTTCATTAAGCAGACTAAATCGTATTTTTGGAAATTTATAAGTAGAAAACGATCAATACATCATAACATTTCTAGAGATTGGTTTCAATTGTCATATGATTCCACGTTTGCAAAATTTTCTCCCAAGTGAAATATCATAGTATATATACATACTAATTTGCAATGGAGTTATGTTAGAAGAAGATTCAGCCATACTACAAGTTAGAACATCTTTAAATATCGTTAGTACTAAAACTATGCGTGTCATTATCATTTTATCAATGTTTTTTATTGGAACTTTGCATGCTTTGAATTGCTTTTGTCCAAACGGAGGAAAGAATTGTCCGAAACCAGAATGTCCGCCTGGTGTGAAAATTGTGAAAGATATGTGCGGGTGAGTACAATATTACTACTCAACAAAAAGTGTTCTACAAATAAAAAACTCAGTTGCTTTTTCTGTTAAAACTATTGCGTGTTACGAGTTTCCTTACTTCGGGCTTTTAACAAGCCTTCCGACAAGTAAATGCGCAGTATGAAAAACCACAAATGCATGAAATTCGGAACAATTTGACCGCATATTTTTCGTATACGATAACCAACAAATTGTTGAGTGTGACAAACTTGACGTAATTCATCGGTATCAATACTGACCATCCATGTTGTATCGATTCCACCAAAAATAAACTTTCATAGCATTTAGAACTGGATTAATCAATCGATACTTTGGACTACAACTTCGTGTCGAAAAGTGGAATTGATGTGAACTTTTCACAGGTGATTTAAACAAGTATTGCTCAAAATATGAGATAATTTTAAAACTTTTAGCATATGTGATTATAGTTATATTTTAATATTAAATATTTTTAGTTGTTGCGATGTTTGTTACAAACAAATGTGGCAGACATGAGGCGGGCCGTTTAATGCACTTGGAAAATGCGATCACACAAGAAACTTGATTTGCGCAGAGAAGCCTTTCTGTGTGTCAATGATGAGAAAATCGAAAGTGAACATCATGCCTGGGATATGCATACCAACCAGACACTACGTAAGTGAATCAATTTCCTTCTTTGTTTGCTAAAAATTGCTTGTCGTATCTAGAATAGTCTTTTTAAACCATAATTCAAAATCGCGCATGTTATTAAAAATACAAATTGACTGCGGTTATGTATAGGATATAAAATATATAATGAAAAAATATTTTACAAATTTTAGAAACTACTGAGAAAATGTTGCAAGTATCAAAGTGATCTGTTTTGCGGTAACCCATTTGAAGAAGAAGATTAAGGGCACTTACGTTCACTACCAGCGTGAACTACCAACAATCTAATTTCTGTGACACTTTATATTTTTTCAATTGAATTTATGAGTCTACATTCATTTATACTTTATTTCATGAGCACTGTTGCGATGTAATAAGTTCTGAACGACATATAACTGTAATATTAAAAATGTTTTTGTTCTTGTTATATTTATATTTGCTGTCTATTTTTTTTTATTGAAATTAATTTATTTCTATGATAAATATTTTTAAATAAATAAAACGTATCTGAAGTTTCGAGTTCTGTTTTTTATAATCTACATGAATTTCTATATGGTAAGACTTACAAGAGGACCTCTTTTATGGCTATATCAAAGTACAAATTTCATCAAGATTACGATAGGCAACCAATAGGCATAATTTGCGATACGCTGACATACGCGAATACAAAAACATGAAACTCGTTCGGTAATCAAAACACTACTTCCTGACTGCATTTTGTTTTTACAGTATATGGACCATTTTCAATTTTTAGTTCCAATTTATCCATTTAGTTTGGATCCAAAGCTTGATAGTCAGGATAATATATACTTTTCTTTTCTTGTGCTTTTACATCAACTTACAGATTTACGGCGAACTCATATTGCAAGTCACAATCTCTACTCCCTTCGTCAGTGATCCTTACGCTTATTGTAAATTAGGTTAATTTGCTTAGGTTATCTTTTTCCAAACATCAGAAAAGTAGATATTTTTTTATCGAGGTTTTTGCTCTTGTACTCTAATAAAAATGTACGCAATTTAAGTTACCATCCCTTTTATTATAAGATTATAATTTGAGATGCTATTCGTTTGTTATCATAGAGTTCGAAGTTCGGTGATTGATTGCATGATTTATCAAATATTCCGCAAATTTGTCTAACACGAATTAAGTTCTTTGGTCACTTTTCTATAAAAATGAACACTGTAAATCGCAAATAGGTGCTTGACTGATTGATGATTCGTTAAACGCATCGCAACTACTTCAAAAAAAATGCAAGAAAGCTTTCGCCTGTAGGCATCGGACATCTTGAATGCGATGTTCCGCCATGCACCGATTGGCGATTTGGTTACTTACGTTGGTTCTGGATCTCTGTATTCCCCTCCGAAAAATTCATGCTCAATAAATTGAAAACATCCTGAAATAGAAGAACAGGGAGTTTTATTGTGAAGGGAAATTTAAAATGTGTTTTGCGCCCAGCATTGTGGCCCCCTCCAACCGCTCTGTAGCCCCCTTTTAGTGGGTCATGAACCCCCGTTTTGAAACCGCTGCATTAAGATTTTGTCGAAAATTTTCTTTAAAATTAAAGAATTTCGGGTTGGCTTTTTTTGTATAATGTGTTCATTTTTATTTGCACTAATTGCTGGATTTACCATCGGCTGCCGTAATGAGCAGCTGGTGGTAATGGCTGACATAAATATTTTGTTGACTATTTTGGGCAAGAACTATTTTGTTGAACTTTATTGTACACCTAATTTCAGTTCAAGTGAGCTCGATAGTGCGGGTAAAAATGTTTCAATTGGTGGAAAGACTATGTGTGTTCTAAGTCGCAGGAAGGTTTTTTATTTTAAGAATGAAAATTATAGAGTTTCATTCGTAACAAGAGAAGGAGCTCTGTCACGGACCGTAATGTCCGTGTTGATGTGGTGTATATATTTTATGTTTAAATGCTTACCCCTTATGCAGTGCTGTTTTGTCGGGTCTGAGCATTGTAGTAACATTCGAATTTGTATTATAAGACTCCGACCATCCATAAAACGTGCGAGAGAAAATATAACTCTTGCTGTCTTCAATAAATATTCAAAATGGAATCTTGAATCTTGCAACTTAAAAAACACAGTAACAAAATCCAAACTGTTGCACTGGTTATTTTGACTCCGGAGAGTATTAGTTTAGTTGTAGTAGCCTAATCCAAAATTAGTTCCGAAAAAGCTGCGATAGACTGGGATAAATTACTATTCAATACTTTCAAACGGTACATAGTTCCATATTTTGAATAAAACTGACAGTCCCGAATACCTGAACCACGAGTGCCAAATCGCAAAAAAAATTTCAAACTAAAAATCAAATATTTTGACATGTTGAAGTATATATAGAAGATGGCTGTGTATACTCGGCATTTTTATTTACTTTAGTTTCATGTTCCGGTTTGCCCTTGTTTGCTTATGAATTTGGCATATCGTATTTTCGCAATTGACGTAAACATAGCTGTATATATTTCTTATTATTTCGTAATAATTGTACTCTAGGACATGGATTACGTTTGATGTTGCTTCATTCACAATAGCCGCTAAGCAGAAGGTATCTCCCACATGGCTTCATTCCAGCCCCAAATACTGTTTTGCAACCGATGTGTTTGCTAAGTAATAAAACGTTTCATAATGTAGCGATGTAGACCGTTCAGAAGTTATTGGCATTTAACTAATATGCATTTGAATAAAGCAGGCGAAAATGTTGCATATTTCCTGACACTTTGAGACAAAAAAGTACTATTCTTCAAAACAAATTTGAGTGCTTCGTATCAATCTTTCTGGCTACAGAATGAAATCAAATTAAATACCCTTACTTGTGGGATCAGGTTAAAAAGTTTTTTATTGCCCTTCTCAGCTTATACTCGGTAGAGTGCCGTGATCGCGCTGACACAACCAAAATAGGAGACTGAAAAAGATCCAGAAAATAATAAGCTGGCCGCATTTCAACCTGCTCATCCATCTCATCATACTTATAACTGAGCTGGGGGCTGGAGCGTTTAGCATACTTTTATCAGGGAGGATTTTAGGGACAATTTTGGAAAACACTGATATTATTAACATACCAACTACGCATGCACACAAACAAAGAGGGAGGTGCAACGATCCATTGCTACTTCGTGACACAAAAATGGTCCAAGTGGTTTGAAAAAGACGTGGAAATCATTCTTTTTCATGTAAAAATTAAAATGATACATGAAAAAGGAATCTGTTTTATTGACAATGTTTAAATCGTCGTAAGTTCCGACACAGCTATTACGCGGTGTCTCTTTGCTCATCTTTAGTGTGTGTTAGTGCAAATAGTGTTTGGAAAATGATCAACACTAGGAATCTCTGAATATTCCTGAAGATAATAAATAATAATAAAATTTCAGTAATATATAAAATCAAATTCAGGATTTCAATCATATCGGTGAGAATTAACCTGATTCAGTATAATAAATTACTTAATCGTTGCATTTATTAAATTCTTATGAATAATTTTACGTCACGCTGTAACTGCAAAGTAGGATTGTCTCCAAGAATAACGGAATACGGTCTAAAGAAACTAGACGCAAAAATTATTAGTACTACTTTTATAGTGAATTATCATCGCTGACTCTATATCGAGAAGAACATGGAAAGTCGCGTTTAGAAATACCATGTTGGCACACTTCTTCCGCCTATTAATAGTTGCAGTTTTTTTTCAAATAGCTTTCATAGTGAATTTGTGAAAATTCTGAAGGTTTGGGTTTTTATTAATTTCCGAAATAGATTAGTCAGTTTTACATGGCTTGCAGAATTATATATACGTCATCGACACTACTAACGTACACGATCCATTTATTTGAACAAGTTGAATTTCATTAAGCAGACTATATCGTATTTTTGGAAATTTATAAGTAGAAAACGATCAATACATCGTAACATTTCTAGAGATTGGTTCCAATTGTCATATGATTCCATTTTCTCCTAAGTGAAATATCATAGTATATATACATACTAATTTGCAATGGAGTTATGTTAGAAGAAGATTCAGCCATCAGCAAGTTAGAACATCTTTAAATATCGTTAGTACTAAAACTATGCGTGTCATTATCATTCTATCAATGTTTTTTATTGGAAGTTCGCATGCTTTGAATTGCTTTTGTCCAAACGGAGGAAAGAATTGTTCAAAACCAAAATGTCCGCCGGGTGTCAAAGTTGTAAAAGATATGTGCGGGTGAGTACAATATTACGACTCAACAAAAGCAAATATCATTCTACAAATAACAAATTCAGTTGCTTTTTCTGTTAAAACTATTGCGTGTTACGAGTTTTTGGTTTACTTACTTCGGGCTTTTACCAAGCCTTTCGACAATTAAAAGCGCACCATGAAAAACCATAAATGCATGAAATTCGGAACAATTTGACAACATATTCTTCGTACACGCTAAACTAACAAATTTTTGAGTGTGGCAAACTTAATTCATAATGACGTAATTCATCGATATCAATACTGACTATCCATGTTGTATCGATTCCACCGAAAATAAACTTTTAGAGCATTTAAAACTGAATTAATCAATCGATACTTTGGATTACAACTTCGTGTCTAAACGTGGTACTGATGTGAACTTTCACAGATGAATTAAACAAGTATTGCTCAAAATATTAAATAATTTTAAAAGTTTTATCATATGTGATTATAGTTATATTTCAATATTAAACATTTTTAGTTGTTGCGATGTTTGTTACAAACAAATGTGGCAGACATGCGGCGGACCGTTTAATGCACTTGGAAAATGCGATCACACAAAGAAATTGATTTGCGCAGAGAAGCCATTCTGTGTGCCAATGATGAGAAAATCGAAAGTGAACATCATGCCTGGGATATGCATACCAACCAGACACTACGTAAGTGAATAAATATCAATCCTTGTTTGCAAAAATTGCTTGTCGTATCTAGAATAGTTTTTTTAAACCATAATTCAAAATCGCGCATGTTATTAAAAATACAAATTGACTGCGGTTATGTATAGGATATAAAATATATAATGAAAAAATATTTTACAAATTTTAGAAACTACTGAGAAAATATTGCAAGTATCAAAGTGATCTGTTTTGCGGTAACCCATTTGAAGAAGAATATTAAGGGCACTTACGTTCAAACTACCAGCAATCTAATTTCTGTGACACTTTATATTTTTTAAATTGAATTTATGAGTCTTACATTCATTTATACTTTATTTCATGAGCACTGTTCCGATGTAATAAGTTCTGAACGACATATAACTGTAATATTAAAATGTTTCTGTTTTTGTTATATTTATATTTGCTGTCTATTTACATTCATTTAAATTAATTTATTTATATAATAAATATTTTTAAATAAATAAAACGTATCGAAAGTTTCGAGTTCTGTTTTTTATAATCTACATGAATTTCTATATTGTAAAACTTACAAGAGGACTTCTTTTATGAGGTGACCGTACATTTGAACCCATGTGTATATTCGCGGGTTCAATCTATATGCGGGTGCTAAACCCATGGGTTAGGGTTAGTATGGGTTCAAATATCCGTAAAACAACAAAAATTTTCATAGGTGCAATAGTATGCCGGTGCAATCGTCGTGGGTTCAAATGTACGTGGGTTCAAATGTAATGGAACCCTTTTATGGCTATATCAAAGTACATCAAGATTACGATAGGCAACCAATAGGCATAATTTGCGATACACTGACATACGCTAATGCAAAAACATGAAACCCGTCCGGTAATCAAAACACTACTTCCTGACTGCATTTTGTTTTTACAGTATATGGACCATTTTCTCAATTTTTAGTTTCAATTTATCCATTTAGTTTGGATCCAAAGCTTGATAGTCAGGATAATATGTACTTTTCTTTGCTCGTGCTTTTACATCAACTTACAGATTTACGGCTTACTCATATTGCAAGTCACAATCTCTACTCCCTTCGTCAGTGATCCTTACGCTTATTGTAAATTAGGTTGATTTGCTTTTCAACTCTTTTTCCAAACATCAGAAAAGCAGATATTTTTTCTATCGAGGTTTTTGCTCTTGTACTCTAATAAAAATGTACGCAATTTAAGTTACCATCCCTTTTATTATAGGTTTATAATTTGAGATGCTATTCGTTTGTTGTCATAGAATTCGAAGTTCGGTGTTTGATTGCATGATTTATCAAATATTCCGCAAATTTGTCTAACACGAATTAAGTTCTTTGGTCACTTTTCTATAAAAATAGACACTGTAAATCGCAAATATGTGCTTGACTGACTGATGCTTTCGCCTGTAGGCATCGGACATCTTGATTGCGATGTTCCGCCATGCACCGATTGGCGATTTGGTTACTTACGTTGGTTCTGGATCTCTGTACTCCCCTCCGAAAAATTCATGCTCAATGAATTGAAAACATCCTGAAATAAAAGGACAGGGAGTTTTATTGTGAAGGGAAATTTAAAATGTGTTTTGCGCCCAGCATTGTGGCCCCCTCCAACCGCTCTGTAGCCCCCTTTTAGTGGGTCATGAACCCCCGTTTTGAAACCGCTGCATTAAGATTTTGTCGAAAATTTTCTTTAAAATTAAAGAATTTCGGGTTGGCTTTTTTTGTATAATGTGTTCATTTTTATTTGCACTAATTGCTGGATTTACCATCGGCTGCCGTGATGAGCAGCTGGTGGTAATGGCTGACATAAATATTTTGTTGACTATTTTGGGCAAGAACTATTTTGTTGAACTTTATTGTACACCTAAGTTCAGTTCAAGTGAGCTCGATAGTGCGGGTAAAATGTTTCAATTGGTGGAAAGACTATGTGTGTTCTAAGTCGCAGGAAGGTTTTTTATTTTAAGAATGAAAATTATAGAGTTTCATTCGTAACAAGAGAGGGAGCTCTGTCACGGACCGTAATGTCCGTGTTGATGTGGTGTATATATTTTATGTTTATATGCTTACCCCTTATGCAATGCTGTTTTGTCGGGTCTGAGCATTGTAGTAACATTCGAATTTGTATTATAAGACTCCGACCATCCATAAAACGTGCGAGAGAAAATATAACTCTTGCTGTCTTCAATAAATATTCAAAATGGAATCTTGAATCTTGCAACTTAAAAAACACAGTAACAAAATCCAAACTGTTGCACTGGTTATTTTGACTCCGGAGAGTATTAGTTTAGTTGTAGTAGCCTAATCCAAAATTAGTTCCGAAAAGGCTGCGATAGACTGGGATAAATTACTATTCAATACTTTCAAACGGTACATAGTTCCATATTTTGAATAAAACTGACAGTCCCGAATACCTGAACCACGAGTGCCAAATCGCAAAAAAACTTTCAAACTAAAAATCAAATATTTTGACACGTTGAAGTATATATAGAAGATGGCTGTGTATACTCGGCATTTTTATTTACTTTAGTTTCATGTTCCGGTTTGCCCTTGTTTGCTTATGAATTTGGCATATCGTATTTTCGCAATTGACGTAAACATAGCTGTATATATTTCTTATTATTTCGTAATAATTGTACTCTAGGACATGGATTACGTTTGATGTCGCTTCATTCACAATAGCCGCTAAGCAGAAGGTATCTCCCACATGGCTTCATTCCAGCCCCAAATACTGTTTTGCAACCGATGTGTTTGCTAAGTAATAAAACGTTTCATAATGTAGCGATGTAGACCGTTCAGAAGTTATTGGCATTTAACTAATATGCATCTGAATAAAGCAGGCGAAAATGTTGCATATTTCCTGACACTTTGAGACAAAAAAAGTACTATTCTTCAAAACAAATTTGAGTGCTTCGTATCAATCTTTCTGGCTACAGAATAAATTCAAATTAAATACCCTTACTTGTGGGATCGGGTTAAAAAGTTTTTTATTGCCCTTCTCAGCTTATACTCGGTAGAGTGCCGTGATCGCGCTTCTAGATATCAAGAGAAACCGCCCTGACCCAACCAAACGAGGAGACTGAAAAAGATCCAGAAAATAATAAGCTGGCCGCATTTCAGCCTGCTCATCGATCTCATCATACTTATAACTGAGCTGGGGGCTGGAGCGTTTAGCACACTTTTATCAGGGAGGCTTTTAGGGACAATTTTGGAAAACACTGATATTATTAACATACCAACTACGCATGCACACAAACAAAGAGGGAGGTGCAACGATCCATTGCTACTTCGTGACACAAAAATGGTCCAAGTGGTTTGAAAAAGACGTGGAAATCATTCTTTTTCATGTCAAAATTAAAATGATACAAGAAAAAGGAATCTGTTTTATTGACAATGTTTAAATCGTCGTACGTTCCGACACAGCTATTACGCGGTGTCTCTTTGCTCATCTTTAGTGTGTGTTAGTGCAAATAGTGTTTGGAAAATGATCAACACTAGGAATCTCTGAATATTCCTGAAGATAATAAATAATAATAAAATTTCAGTAATATATAAAATCAAATTCAGGATTTCAATCATATCGGTGAGAATTAACCTGATTCAGTATAATAAATTACTTAATCATTGCATTTATTAAATTCTTATGAATAATTTTACGTCACGCTGTAACTGCAAAGTAGGATTGTCTCCAAGAATAACGGAATATGGTCTAAAGAAACTAGACGCAAAAATTATTAGTACTACTTTTATAGTGAATTATCATCGCTGACTCTATATCGAGAAGAACATGGAAAGTCGCGTTTAGAAATACCATGTTGGCACACTTCTTCAGCCTATTAATAGTTGCAGTTTTTTTTCAGATAGCTTTCATAGTGAATTTGTGAAAATTCTGAAGGTTTGGGTTTTTATTAATTTTCGAAATAGATTAGTCAGTTTTACATGGCTTGCAGAATTATATATACGTCATCGACACTACTAACGTACACGATCCATTTATTTGAACAAGTTGAATTTCATTAAGCAGACTAAATCGTATTTTTGGAAATTTATAAGTAGAAAACGATCAATACATCATAACATTTCTAGAGATTGGTTTCAATTGTCATATGATTCCACGTTTGCAAAATTTTCTCCCAAGTGAAATATCATAGTATATATACATACTAATTTGCAATGGAGTTATGTTAGAAGAAGATTCAGCCATACAGCAAGTTAGAACATCTTTAAATATCGTTAGTACTAAAACTATGCGTGTCATATCATTTTATCAATGTTTTTTATCGGGACTTTGCATGCTTTGAATTGCTTTTGTCCAAACGGATGAAAGAATTGTCCGAAACCAGAATGTCCGCCTGGTGTGAAAATTGTGAAAGATATGTGCGGGTGAGTACAATATTACTACTCAACAAAAAGTGTTCTACAAATAAAAAACTCAATTGCTTTTTCTGTTAAAACTATTGCGTGTTACGAGTTTTTGGTTTCCTTACTTCGGGCTTTTAACAAGCCTTTCGACAAGCAAATGCGCAGTATGAAAAACCACAAATGCTTGAAATTCGAAACAATTTGACAGCATATTCTTCGTATACGATAACCAACAAATTGTTGAGTGTGACAAACTTGACGTAATTCATCGGTATCAATACTGACTATCCATGTTGTATTGATTCCACCGAAAATAAACTTTCATAGCATTTAGAACTGGATTAATCAATCGATACTTTGGATTACAACTTCGTGTCGAAAAGTGGTATTGATGTGAACTTTTCACAGGTGATTTAAACAAGTATTGCTCAAAATATGAGATAATTTTAAAACTTTTAGCATATGTGATTATAGTTATATTTTAATATTAAATATTTTTAGTTGTTGCGATGTTTGTTACAAACAAATGTGGCAGACATGCGGCGGACCGTTTAATGCACTTGGAAAATGCGATCACACAAGAAACTTGATTTGCGCAGAGAAGCCTTTCTGTGTGTCAATGATGAGAAAATCGAAAGTGAACATCATGCCTGGGATATGCATACCAACCAGACACTACGTAAGTGAATCAATTTCCTTCTTTGTTTGCTAAAAATTGCTTGTCGTATCTAGAATAGTCTTTTTAAACCATAATTCAAAATCGCGCATGTTATTAAAAATACAAATTGACTGCGGTTATGTAGGATATAAAATATATAATGAAAAAATATTTTACAAATTTTAGAAACTACTGAGAAAATATTGCAAGTATCAAAGTGATCTGTTTTGCGGTAACCCATTTGAAGAAGAATATTAAGGACACTTAAGTTCAAACTACCAGCAATCTAATTTCTGTGACACTTTATATTTTTTCAATTGAATTTATGAGTCTTACATTCATTTATACTTTATTTCATGAGCACTGTTGCGATGTGATAAGTTCTGAACGACATATAACTGTAATATTAAAATGTTTCTGTTTTTTTTATTTATATTTGCTGTTTATTTACATTCATTTAAATTAATTTATTTATATAATAAATATTTTCAAATAAATAAAACGTATCGAAAGTTTCGAGTTCTGTTTTTCATAATATACATGAATTTTCATATTGTAATGTCATATTTCATGGGTATATCAAAGTATAAAATTCATCAAGCCTACAAATAAACGATAGGCAACAAATAGGCATAATTTGCAATACTCTCCTTCACTATTTCAGATTAAAATCACTGATAAACTTGTAATAACAATAATACTGCTCCAGAAGTATGTGCACCAATATGGAGGTAACTAATTTTGCTCGTCTATATCACATCAAGTGGTGTAAAAGGACTGACACCTATGGGTAGGGGGTATATTCACTTGACTCATACAGACAGTCCCCGAACTCGTAATAGAACTAAAATAAGGAAAATCGGAATAAAAATATGCCCTAATCCTAACCTGGTACACATACTACGGGAGTATCCAAAAAGTGAGTTGAATATAGTCGCAGTCTTCAATCGAACATTGTGGCGTTTTAATATCTGAGGACAGGAAAGAGACGCCGGATAAATCTTTTACTATGACTGTCTTATATTCGGCCTGGCCATGGCGTTCTACATAGTTTCGTTAGGAAAAAAGCGCGCGTTGATGCGACCACATTGAAATCTCAGATAATAATAATAGTTTTTCACACGTGAAGTTGCCAGATGAATGAAAAAACACACAGATCAAAGCCTTGTTTCAGCCAACGACCAGATCAAAATATCCATACTGTGGAGGAGACGTTCGCAAGGTTTTACCCTGACAAACCACGTCTTTACGGAACTACGAAAGAAAAATTTAGAACCATCAGTCCTCGACCAAACATCAAATTTGCTCAGCCCGCTAATTCAGAAGAACGTCGACTCGTAAAAGGACATTATTAAAGAACAACAGGACTAATAAAATGTAAACTGTGTATAACCACGTTAAATTCTGATAGGGATGCGTGCAATACTATTTAACAACGTAACATATTTACAAGTCTTTTGTTATTGGTTCATTATTGCGTTTGATGATCATCCTAAATTACCTTATAATTCGTCTGGTACTTTTTCTTGTTCACTAAGCATTTTGGAGATGTTTACTCGCGATTCGGAATTCAAATGAATACTAAAGATAAATCGACATTGTAATTCATAAATGCCATTTCCTCAGCCGCTTAACATCGATTGCGGTGAAGGCAATAGTGTGGAAGAAATGGAAGGGGTTGACATTTCTTTAAAGAAATAGCGAAGACCTAATTGAGACCACTGATCCCTATCGTGACCTACCACGCTTTTTCAGTGTTCCGTCAAGTCACGAATTGGGAATTAATGCCGTTCTTAATTCGGCGCTCCAGAAGTATGTGTACCAATATGTAGATAACTAATTTTGTTCGCCTAATTTACGTCAAGTTGTGTAAGTAAAGGGCCAGAAACCTATGGGCAGGGGGTAAATTCACTTGGCTAACACAAACAGTTCTCGAACTTTAATAGAACTAAAATAAGATAATTGAAATAAAATTAGGGTCTAACCCTAACCTGGTACGCATATTACGGGAGTACCCTTGATACGGTCCAATAATAAGTAAATGCTTATGGCATAACAATACATCATTACCCGAACATACATGCAAATCCAAACCTAAGTATGATATATCGCCTCGGTCATATAAGTTCTGCGTGTGTGAAGCTCAAATCAAAACAACACGATACCAACCCAGGATTCTTGGAGTTTGGTTGATGCACACATTGGTTTGATTTATTAACGACATTCTTCCTTCTCCTAATTGAAATACAATATTTTAGCGGCAACTCAAAAGAGGTTGGTCGCCATCCCACACCAAGGAGATTGCAAAATGAGAATTCCAATCAAAACAGAGTTATTTCTGCAAAACAACCTGACTCGGAAGGTATAGATTACGGCTGTGAAGATTTGAGTGGTCTAGAACAGTGATTCCCAAAGTGGGCGATATCGCCCCCCGGTGGGCGAAAACGATACAGAGGGGGGCGAAAAAGTCGAAGTGGGCGATAGGGGGGCGATTTCGCGAAACCTGTTTTTGCTCGGCGCCTCGTGCACTTGATTACTGTACTCTGCGTGCTTTCGTAGGTTTGAATCACGTGGGCGATGTGATTGCACGCGAAATGATTGCTGGACTTGTCTTCGCAGTGAGGTACGGTAGTTTGCGTATCCCAGAGGTCGGAAAATCTGTAGTAATCTGGCCCGGGACGCTTCACTTAATGGACCTTTCCCCGACCTTTGACCCCGGAAAATTCTTCCTATATTTTATCATTCTAAAATTTTCGGTGCTTATTTTTAAGAGTGGTTTCCCGTGGCCTATAAAATAAGGTATTTGTTTCAAACTATCTTTCTAATTCATACTATTCAACAATCTGTTTTTTAGGGAGTACCGGTAAATAATTTTAGCCTAGTCTATCACAGCTATTTCTACACTAATTTTTGATCACTGTAATTGGACTGAAACTCCTAGGGGGACAAAGTGATTATTGACCTATTATATTTAAATTTCCGAAAAACAACTAAAAACTAACGAATATAATTCAAAGTCGCGAAAATGAGGTGAGGTAATGTTTACGACCACGCCTGAAAGTCTGTCTGAGTGAGGAATGTGTCTGAGTGGATGCAAAAGGGGGCATTGTTACGTTTATTTTTGCATCTTGCTGATTGGCCTATGTCAAGAAGTAAACAAGGAAGTCTATGCCAGGAGAAACGTTCAAACGACGGTTTTAATGATGAATTGATTTTATTTATCATCTACGCTCGAGGAGTAAATTACATTTTTTTACGTAACAGAATTTATCGTGAGACACGTTTAGACTAAATTTTATTATATCCTTTATATAACAGCTATTATATATAACAGCTACTCGTTTAATGAGCCTACAATTTAATTATAATTAGACAAATGGAAACACGCAGAAAAGTTTATGCAGGAGTTCAATAGCGCAGTAAATATTCGAATATATTGCAATGCAATAAGGAAAAAAAAATCATATTCTATTCCAGAGATTCATCACTGCTCAATTTTTGTAAGAATATATCTTCTTAAAGAAAATCTTTATCAAAATTTCACAAACCATGCGAAAATATTCACTTCGATGTTTGGAAGTACATATTTGTGCGAACAATTATTTTCAAAAAGGATCATTACAAAGAACAAGCAAAAAACTAAGATTAGTGATGCCCATTTAGAAAATCTTCCAATCTTGGCGTCCTATCAAGCGTGATGCAGCAACAAGACAGTGTCACATTGAATGTCATTGTAATAATTTTTTAATAAGACGACTCAGTTGAATTCACGAATTGTCGCAGTTTTTGCACGAGGTTCCGTTCTTAACTTTCAAAAAATATATGCGATCCGCGAAAGAATAGCAACCCTAAATTTTGTCCCGCGAGCGACGTAAAATTTGCCGCCCCTTGGGCCAACCGAGTCCACGAATCCAAAACAAATGGCTGATTAAATCTATGGACTGGTAATCGGACTGGAGGACGTGGAATAGGGGATGAATTTTACCGGAGACCGTTGTATATCATGTATTTTGGTAAAGCTCATCATCAGGCTGTAGGGATGAATGAGATGTACGAAAATCATCATTATAAGTTTTGAAAAATTAATTTTGTTTTCATTATTTCAATGTGGAATGCGGTGAATTTAGGGAATTGAATGCAAGAGTACACGACAGTTTTTGAGGGAGTAGAACCCTGAATTCTTTCATTTCCGACCTCTGATATGGTGAAAGAAGGGTTTTCAGCCGTGCTGCTATTGCTATCAAAACAACTAAATCGCCTTTCCCTCAGTAAACGGGGTAATTTTAGATATAATGAAAAACTCGCTGAAGAACACCAAGCTCATCCATCTCATTAAAAAACACTATGAACTATGATTTGTCTTCTTATTTGGTCTGTAATATATTCGTTTCAAACTTTTTTTTGCAGTGCCGGGGGGCGATGAAGTTGTAGAAACTACTTTAGGGGGGCGATGGTACAAAAAGTTTGGGAACCACAGGTCTAGAATATTTTAAATTACTCTACTGTAATTTAATACGACTGAGGTGGTCGCACAAAAAAACACAAATAAATATTTAATTGATAATTACACAACAAATTGCATATTATCCTGTTGTCGTATATCGCCACTAGTCCGACGATAGAATTGTCATTGCGAAATTCTGAATGTGTAATAAACAAGCAATTTTCGAAGAGTCTGTTGTAAGATGATGTATGAAGGAAGAAGTTGTGAAAATGTGATTAATAAATAATAACTATGTCATATATATTTGAAAAATAAAATTGAAAAACATTTCACAATCATTCTTTTTCACTTTGGTCGGAACAGGCACAGGCAGTGCAATCAGAACCAAAAAATCCACTGTAACAGTTGCATTGCAAAACATATTTAGAAACTGTTTGTATAGGATCAACGTATTCATTATTTTCATTCTTTTCCACAAGTATCTGATAAACACCTTTCACAAAAGCGTACTCAAACGGATTTAAGGCAAAGGGCTGGTAATTGCTCAAATATTTGTATCCAAATGCTGTTAAAAGCATCTCCATTCTCCATTCCTCAATTTGTTGCGCTAGATCTGGAGGCGGTTGCAACATATGATCCACAGCTATTTCATCTGCATTGTCAATTCTATCTATTTCTTGAAGAATATTTTCTGGTATGTCAATAATCGATGGCTGGTTTGAAATGATATATGCCCACGCACTTGACATTTCATTCATCGCCTCTTGAACACTGAATGCCATATCATATAGAGGTTTTATAGAGCAAACTCCGTAAGAACAAGGAGAGTATGGACACATTAAAGCCCTTGTGTGTCGCATCAATTTGTAAAGTTTCGCCTTTAATTTGAGTCTGACTCGATCTGAATAGAAATGTGTATTATTTATCATAACTTAAACTAACCAAGTGTCGTCAGTTTGCGACAAAGCCTGTTCGTGTTCATTCATTGAAAAATTTACAACACGATTTGATAAAAAAACTAAAACATTACCATTATAACATTATAAAATAAACTACATACCTTCGTCCCAGATCTTTACCACCGTAAATCGATGATTATAAATATCTGTTGCTAATGCCACCAACGCCGCTAATTCTTTCACTTCTCTTGTATTATATTCCACTGTAATTACCGGCTCTATATTGAAATATTGTTATTCTCATATTGCATTTTACTGTAGCACTATATCGTTGGGTGGCGTTTTCTGGGGGACATCATCAATATATCAAAGAAAATCATTTTTTATCACTGTAGCGCGAGTCTATCAAGGTATTAAATTTTGAATTATAGGATATTTATGTACAAACGTAAAAACTATAAACCTGAAACTGTTGCAAGACACTGCATGATACAACAAAACAGAAATATAATATTATTATCAGACGACAAATTATGTCTACATTTTCGAATAGTTCATTTTATTAATTTATGATTCTACATAAGATACTGCATGCACTGTCGAGCAGCTACATAACATTACAAATTACATGAGAATGGTATATATATGTAAAAACATACTGCACATAATTGAAAAAAAAATACGAATACATACCACCAGGTCGTGGTGGAGCTGCCATTTTTAGTTGTGCTCCAAAGTGCCTTGGCGTCTCAAACAATATGCCTTCATCAGCTGCAGTATAAAAAATGTTTAACTTTGCATATAGTTTGGCAAAAAATAGCGACTAAATTAATATTATAGCTGTATATTCTGAAAGTAACAAATTTTATGACGGAAATCACAATTTGTCAACTTTAAATTAATTATTTTCAAGGATATAGAAAGGCCTATGTCATGCAATATATATACCAACAAATTGCATACCTGACATAATCCCACTTCCGAACTCATCAAAAACTGCAGTTATTTCTGAAAATCCAGATTGGCCCAAACAAAAATCAGCAAAGAAACAGCATGTTATCAGAATTGATGTTAACATTTTTGTTCCGTCCATTGAAAGATACTTTAGTCCTATTTAATATGCGAATATAATAATTTATTATTCAAAATGTTGTTATATATTTTAAATATAAGCAGTAACGAGGAAGTGTAAACTGTTGGTTTAGACTCAATAAAACAAATATGGCAGGCAAAAATTATATACATATAAACAGTGGAAATTTTCATATAACATCTTACGTCACGTAAAGGAAAAAAAACATACGACGCCCATAAATGTAGTGCTAAATCTAGGTGACATTACAATAAATAAGTTGAGTAGTACAATTATATTAATTCAGTAACAAATTACTATTTATATAAAAGAACCCCTTATGTAATGACTCTCTACCATCCAAGTACTTATTTATAGGACCTAACAGTTTATTTGAAAAACTAGATTCTGACCTACATTGGCTTTATGTCGCATTTCGCGACGAAATATTCTTGTAATAGTTTTCTCTCCTGAAAGTTTTCAGTATGTATGGCCTGTTTTTGAAACCTTATACATCGTGGAAGTTAAAATGAATCAATGTGTAAACATTATTTTGTAGATTGGGAAAAAGGTAATTTCCTAATGCGGTTTTCCGGCATTTCATAACTTATTTGCGTAACCTCATGTAATTATTGAAATATTATCTGATATTTAAAAAAAAAAATTAACGATAAGTAATCTATCAGTCTTATTTTGCCTAAAATTTAATTGAACAAAAGATTAATCCACACCATTTGAATTCGATTTTTTTTAATCTACAAAATTTATATTGCGATTAACCGATAAATTAATTCCATATATAAAATATATATATTTTTTGAACTTTTGAAATTGACTGATGCCGAGCACAGGTTAACAAATCTGAATAACGCATACAAAATCAGAGGTTTCCTGAAAGCCAATGTTACAATTGGGTAAGTTTTCAATGCTTGGCATATAAATGTTCTCGCTTCAATTTCTAATTCCATTTCTGAAAATTTTATTACCTTCAAACATGATGCCGATTGTGAGCCATCAATATTATGTTTGATTAACCACTTTTTTCAGGGTGGGTCATTTGATATATACTACACTATTACATTTTCAAACAATACATGTAAGTATTTTTTTGTTTTGAAGAATTGCTTTTGAAGTAGAAACATGTTAAACTATGAAAATGTTAAAGATTACATTAATATGATTATGACAAATTAGAATTGTTAAAATGGCTTGTCGTAGAAGATATTAGTTATATCGCTGAATATTTTAGGCACAAATAATGATAACCAATGACGTATGAACACAGTTAAGTGGTAATGCGTAAATCCGGAACAAAAATTAATATAAAAGCACGTGCTTTGTTTGCAATACCATCCAACACCATGATTGTTTTTATCATTCTAGCGTTTGTGGTCAAGAATTGTATCGGCGTTGCTGCAGCACGGTCGGAGGGTGTAGGAATGACTCTAAGTTAGTACATATTCCATTTGATATAATTGTGTTAAACTTATGCATATAGGAGTGATAATCATTTAGAATTAACCTGTAAATCTGGAAAAATTTTCGCAAAGTGTTTCCCTCCATCCATATACTCCGCATCAAAAAACTATCCGAATCAGTTTAAACATTTTTTTTTTATTTCTATCGCATTTTATCAAGCTAGGTTCATTTTCCGAGTCTTTGATGTTATTATTTACTACAGCAAATATTACTTTCAGATGATCCAAACGATCTTTCATCCTTCAGCGACACATTCACCTGTGAAAACGTTCAACACGGTAATTACGATTAATATTTTTTCAATTAAACTGATGTGAAGTCAATGTGAAACTGGCGCCTTCTGCGAGCCCAGAACTAATTTTGTTCCCATTGCCTTTGAGTCAATTTGAAACAATATTACTTGAATGAGTATCAACCCAGTTTCAGTTCAAGTTGGATTATTGTGTGGTCTTTGGTACGCTGAGTCACCTAATTATCATGAATGTTGTACTTTTGTGGATTTATAATCTTGCTGATTTTCAGTTGATCGATACTTACTGCTTGAGTATCTACCTGCGCCAGGTTTTATACTTGAGGTGTTTTTTACAATGGGATGGTTTTTCGCTGGAGGTAAGACTTTCATGTAAAGCACATTAAATTTAGTATAGATTTTAAACCTTCCTCGGATAAATATATTTCAGAACCTGAGCTGGTGACTGTAAACGAAAGTTTGAAATATATTGTTTCACCGGCGATAGACGGTTTTAAATCCAGACTTTGTTCGCTGCGAAATAGACTTAAAAATGCAACGGCTCATGGTAAGTAGCAAGCTTAACTATCTAATTCTAGCATACCATCTTTGAAATGTTTGTAGACATTCTTCCTTCATCCTAAATCAACTGCGACAATAAAAATGGCTGGTGTTGTAATTAGCAAAACACCCCCACACACCCGCATGCGTGAGCGTATTCACTTTAGATTGGCAAGCTGCATATTCTCAACACTCGAAGAAATTTAATTTATAAACCATTTCTTATTTTGTTCGTTACGCTAGATATTTTAGAAGCGTATAAGAGTCAAGAAAATCTAGAATCTCTAATACTAAATGGATGGAAGGAGAACGATTATGACAGAATGAAACAATTACACTATAACCAAGGAGATTGTAAGTCCATAATAAGTGACTTTAATGCTGTATAAAGCAAATATTAGTTTGAAAAATTTACTCGATCTCACAAATATTACCCAATTTGGTCACTCTCACAACTCACATGATACCTCTTGCAGAAATGCTATTTTAATAACCCGATGAAAGTTAACTATAAACCAGAATAAAATTTTTGTTCAGATATTTTAATTTTTCTCGAATTTTTACGATTCTGTAACGTTTCCCTTTTACAGTATGGTTTTTGAGATATCCAAATGTGTTTGATCTTCTTGAAAGTGTTCGAAGGTTTTTCTGCACTTATCGTAGATGCAATGTGGGAGAGTGTGCAATTCCACCAATCCGTTTCACGTCAGTTGAGCAAGAAAATGCGATGTTAGAACTTTTCCATTTATGGGAATGGCACTTTGAAGATAAAGAATTGGATCTTAGCGAAGTATTTGTTCATATGGTTGGTGAACCCCTTCTGAAAAAAGAGGGCATATCGGGAATAGATTTGACTAATTCGAAACTTTCTACGTATTTTGCTAATGTCCTTATTGCCATAGACACGTTGTTAGGCTTGTTCACCAACTTAGAAGATAATTTAAACAGAGAAACGTATCTTTTTACACAATGGCATCTGACTCTTTGCAATTGCTGGGGAGGATATTCTGGAAGATCTTGCAACACTTGCCCTGCTTGAAAACTGATATAGATCGGGTTGCGATTCTAATTGAAAATCTGTATCTGAGTTTGAATATTTTGTTGAATACTCGGTTGTCCTTACTTCTATTAAATGCTGACGGAACGAATTATAACTTGCAGATCTTGCTAATATTGAAAATAATCTATCGGTGAGATAATGCTGTAATATTTCTATATTTTCATGTCTTGAAAGAATAAAATTGTACGCATTTTTCAAAAGTGCATGCGTTGATAAATAAAATAAGAATGAGTTTCTGAAGGAAAATTTCCTACTTTGAGACTACAACTTCGTGGATTGGTCAAATTGGTCAAAAAGTTTTAAAAGATAACTCAGATTGTGTGAAAAAACTTTTCCTTGTTCTATATCACTGAATAAATCGAGATATTTATGAATGAGTGAAATGTAGTCCAACTAGGTGTGTCATTGTAATTAGATTCTAGCCTAGCTTGGAATTCGAAAAGTCATTGAAAACGACGGGAGATATTCTATCTAACTGAGTTTTCTACCAACAACAATTGTGAATATATTTTTTTTTCAAAGTAATTGTTACGACAATCACGGGAAAGCTGTTTTCAAATCAAAACTAGGTCTTTTTATCAGCCTATCGTGAACGAGCTGTTTTTGCTTTACTTTGATTTTCCTATGCTACAAGGGTTCAGATGGAATATCTGGAATACGTGAAACCTAATTGCACGTGTTTAGTTCTTGTTTCAAATAAAAGTTATCAATTTACCTCGTGACCTGAAATAAATTTCCGGGTGGTTGTGCTCAGTGTATTTCCTGTTGTGGCTTTGTGTGGTTTCGTAAGATCACAGCCAAGTGGAATACCAATTGGGTCAAATTCTGCACTACAATCTTAACTATAGCCGTACAAGCGTCATCAAAACAATATGTATCAAAGACTCTATTCGTTACTCGATTTAAAATGAATTTACGCCCACGTTTGGATATCGTATATTTTGTAATTTACCATTGCTTCATGTCGTTACATTTCATTTCAATGTATAGTTATAAAAAATGCAGGAGCTTTTTTTAAGGAATACGGCGTTTCAATATTTGGTTGGATGCAAGATTTACACAGATCCCTTTTTTCATTACTTATCGATCTTGATCGGTAAGTATGTTGATACTTGAGGTATTTGTCTGTTTGTTTGTTTGTCTGTCTGTTAGATACACGCGATATCTCACGAAAGCGAGGTTGGATCTGCTTAAAATTTTGCATGTGCATTCATCATATCTCGGACCAGGAGCATATTGATTTTGAATGAACTATATAATTAGCGAGTTATTAATTAATTAGTAATGGGACACGCGGTGTCGCTATTGAGTCAGAGCGGAGGAAACATGCCGCTAGATCGATAAGTCGGCGGTCTCTATATCTCGTTTAATGATTTTTGATAAATTTCTGAAGTCTGTATCAATAAAGTAAATAATCATTATCGTTTTTTGTCTACGTTCTACGTTTTTTGAAGTGGAAAGTCAAATGCGACAAGAATCACGCCCTTCATACACGAATAACAGACTTGGATTATTTTTAGGTCTGTTGATTCTTTTCCCTCAGCAAGAGTAAGTACCATTGTGTCTGTTGAAACAAACTGATTCTTGATCCAATCGCATATTGGATTTCAGTAGTTTTTCACATTTTAGTTCTGTGATTGTATTACCAAAATCCATCTTAAACTGAATACAGAACAGCAATAAACTGGTATAATGTCAGGGATAAAAGTTTTCAAACGATCAGCATTAGAACTTTACATTTTGGTATCAAACTATTGCAAACTGTGAATACCTGTCTAACTCAAACTAAGCCAAACACTGGCGATAGGGCAGGTATTATTGGTTCCCTTACATTTGAACCCACGTACATTTGAACCCATGACAATTGCACCTGTATGCTATTGCACCTATGGATTTTTTTTTTGTTTCACGGATAGTTAAACTCATACTAACCCTAACCCATGGGTTTTAGCATACGCATATAGATTGAACCCGTGGATATACACATGGGTTCAAATGTACGTGGGTTCAAATGTACAGTCACCGGTATTATTACATATGACTGCTTTCAGCTCAATGGTCAAAATTATTAAACGAATGCAAAGTGGGCAAACATGATAAATGAAACAACAGACAGTACGACAGTAATTTGATTCCACCATGGTATCGCTTGTTTTGATGAAACATTTACAATTTGTGGTGTACGAGATGTGTCACAGGTTTGTATTTAAAAGATCAACGTCATCATGTATTGTGGTACCATTTATGTGATTGAAGCTTTCAATTTCGATATTTTTCCCAGTCTGTTTATTAATCGAGATGTATGTTTGCCTTGTTGTCATAGCGTTCAATGACATTCAAATCAAAATACGGTCACTGGATGAATTTTCATGTAATGACATCATTCAGATATCTATAATTTTTACTATCCGGATAACGGATATATCCGTATATTTCGAATTTTAACCATCCGATTAACCGGAAAGATATTGTTGAGTTTTAGAAAATCCATTTCCTCAAGTTTTTTTTGATGAATTGATCAAAAATTACGACACATTTTTTGCGAATATATAAACATGCACTCTAAAGGCGTTCCACTGCAAAAACTATAAGCTACACCCGACCAAAATGCAACAGAATCAGCAATTCGTGGAACGCACCTCCCACAGTGTAGGCCAATACTTGATGCGTGAAAGCACAATGCACCAGATAAGAGATGCACCACCCTGCGTGTCGTCGATCGTGCAGTATTAGCGTTGTATCCAGTACCAAATCAAAACACGCTTTCAATTGCCCCACAATATGCCCGAATCACAATGGCACAAACCACGACAGTAGAATATAGTTATCACCAAAACCGCCACCTCCATCTGCCCCGTCGTTATACCCACCCATTTAAAGCTTTTCAACTGTATTCGTTTATAGCCTTGCTTATATTTTCAACCTAACTTAAAAGAATGGGCTCTTCTATTTTAAAAGAATGGGCTCTTCTATTACATATTAATCACATTTGTGTTACATATTTTGTGATGTGAGAGTGAAGTTCACGATGGCTGAAATATAGACAGAGAAGTGTGAATAAAAATTGTTATCACGTGATATGGGGTATGTCCGCCGTAATTTAACAAAAAATATCAAAATTACTAATGAGCATATACACCATTCATGCAACTTTATTATTCGGTTAATCGTCACAATTATATTCGATATCAGAGAGCAAAATATCTCTCGGTTTACCGGTTATTCGTTAATCCAACCCCAGCCTCCTATTATGTATATGTGAACAATGTCTTTTATTGTTATGCATAAATCCATGACTGAACTTTTCTTCCTCCACCGGCACTTGAAACTTTCCATTATGTATTGCTTCACCTCAAATTGTTCTTTGACCAAAAAATAAATGTGATGGCTTATTTGGGGAATCAAATGTGACTACAACTATTTTGTTGATATTGTTTTTCCATTTTCTGAGTTTCTCATTATTCTCGATTCATTTTTAGTAGTGATATCTGAATATATATTGCGCACTGTTTCAATAGACTTTTGACTCTATTTCCTGTATTCAACAGGGGTATTCAAAGTTTCTTTTAATATCCTCTATTCTTTTTAGAGTATTTAACATGTTTCAACATTTTATTTTTAGATGATGGCAACTTTCCAACATTTTCAGCATTTTGAACTATTTGAGATATTTCTTTACTGATATTTATACTTTTTAGACTAGTTAGCTAGTTGTCTTTGTTTTTACTACTTACAATAATTATATTTTGTTCTTTAATTTCTTCAAATTGTGTCATTAACTCTGTTGTTTCATTATTTGATGACAGCTCTTTATATCTAAATCTATTCCTATGCGATGTAATTATCCAGTTCATTTCTTTGTCCATTTTTAGTTTAATATGTTATACATTTTAAGTTAAGTTATCAATAACTTAGGATACTACGTTCGAAATGACATGAGTTTAATGGCGCTACATAAGAGAATTGTTTTCGTGTGTATGTAGGCCCAAAGCGCATGGAAATATATTAACTCCAAGATCACAATTTTTAAGATGACGACTGTCGAAAATAATATAACACTGAACTGTAATATTGTTTCAAGCCAGTAAGCGGCACACCATCTTACTACAAGCGACGCACTAATGTTTGGAACCTCTGGTTTAGGCAATTAAGGCAAGGCATGCAGGCACGTTTCAGACATGCAGGCGTGTAGGGAGGTGAGAAAATTAAATGTCAGAGCTCTCGCATCTTGTAATTTATATATGAGAAGACTGCGTAGAAAAACTCAAGTAATCAATTCGGTAACATTTGAAATTGATAACATTTACCATTTAAACCATTAATTTTAAACCCCTTTTCGAACTCTTCATCATCAAACTTCACACATCTTCTGCGTAGAATATGCTTTATTCGTTTACCATTCCAGCATAACTGCAGAGAGTGAAAACTAAGTGCACATGATTTGACTGATATTATTCGCCTTGGTATGGCTGGTAGTGTTGCCTGAACTGAGTTGCAACTATTTAAAAATTGATACAAAATTAATCGTCCTCTATTTAATAGTGGGTGTACTTTGGTCAAACTCCTCTTGAAAAAGTAACAATTTTCTGTTAAACATGCGGTGCTTGTTAAAATCTGTCAGTTACAAACGCGGGGAAAAGATGTTAGTCATTTTGTTTTGACGTGAATTCATTCTGTTCATGATTGCGTATTCAGGAAAGACGAGACGGAAAAACGTTGATAACAATTGTGCCCTTCCTTTTGAATGATTTGATTTAAGTTATAAAAAATCACAGCAGCAATAAAGCAGTCTGGGCAAACACTGTAACAAAGAAAATGTCGCGTGCGAGACTTTTTTTGTTCAATTTACTCATCCTCTTTTTGATAGCAAAAAGTATAGCAAACGTTGAAGGTAAGTAGTGAATTGATCAGCATTAGATTATTTGAATTCATTACAAATTTGTCGTATTTGCAAGGTTGGTTCAAGTTGGGCAATCGTACGTGTAGTATACATGATGAATGAATGAGGAATGGTACCTGAATTGGCCGAAGAGATGAAACACAAAGTTTAATTTTTAAATGAATTCTACATTCTGAAATGCAATGGATTGTCTAATTTCGCATAATTTATATGCTACGTATGCGAATATTTTCATAGCTTTCTAGCAATATATTACCTAATTATTATTATCATTTTATCGCAATAAAAAAGCTATTCAGCACGGCCAATCCACATGCACAAACGTTTTTTTTTTATAGAAAGGCAAGAATATCAAGCGGAATTTGATAGGACCTTTACGTGTGACGACGTTGTTCGCAGTAAGCCATCTCTATATTACTCAAGTTATTCATATAATATATATTTTCTTCATACAACCAATAAAATACACACAGCGATGCATGGTTTATTTCCAGATCGCATATTGTCAAGGAAAACGCGTCTACAGTCAATTTACTGACATACTGTATTTATTGACGATAGATAAAAAATAAAACTCCCATGAAATTTAAATCAAGTAGGCCTAGTTTTGTTTCATATTCCTAATTTCCATGTCATGGTGTTTTGATTATTTTTATCAGTATGGAAAGGCGAGGATTATGCTTCTACTAAACCTTCGGAAGAGTTTATAAAAGATTTTGAAATAAACTTTGGTGAAGCCTATCGATATGGTACGATAATGTTTATTTTTGTTGTGTCCCACTATTTTTACCCTTTTCTGTTTATTTATACGGTGATAGAAGAAAAACGACAAAAAATTCACTACAGATACGTAATTTTAAATAAACCAGTCCTGGACAATGAGGCATTCTACCTGATATATTTTTACACCAATTGTGTGTCCGTAGCGTAATGCTATGCGAAGTATAAATAAAGCTATACGTTAAGAATATTGTCCTGGTCTCTGTGCATTCAAGTGACAATGAGCATCTGCCCATCTATTACAGTTTATTGCTGATAGATATAAAATCGACTCTTGTTAGGACGAACCTTGGGTAAAATTAACAATTTATTTTGAGAAGAAGAAATATATGATTTAAATAACTGTATACTAAGAATTTTACGAACGGAATGTGGGTCGTTAAAAATCACTGTACTTGAAACGGGATTGAGTCACTGCTTATATAAAAGCATTTAAGTTCAACGGGAAAAATGATAAATGTTTTTCCTCGGCTATGGGGTTTTATATTAGCAAACAATTGACCACAAATTTGCAATATAGTTCTTAGATATATCTTATCTATACGCATGTCGAAACTAGAGAGTTTGCAAACGTCTGTAATCAATACGTAGATTAATCATGACTAACCCAGAGAATATGCCATAATTTTGTATATTTAGTATTATTAGGGAAATATACATTTAACACCTTAATACATTTAATACAGGCGGCCCTGGACCCACCATAGCTACGTATGACGTCATGGAAATTGTGACTTTACCCACCATTAAACAATTTCTCGTGACTGCTTGCTCTTTACGGAAAAGAATTCTTAATGCAACCGCACATGGTACGTTCATAGCTGCGATCAATTTTTTACTGTCATCGCAGGGCAATGTTAACATTATAACAAAAATTTGGAATACGAATATTTTGCATCAAAGATGATAGTTAAAATTTTCAGTTTTAATCGAAGGGAGTGAAATGAATCTGATAAAACTGTAATCATTTTCCTAATTTCTTAATAATTCAAACTTTCAGTATAAGATCATTATTTATTCCATCTTTAGACATTATGGAGAGTTATTTGACAATAAAAGAAATCAGGAAAGTCGTATATGGAGGTGGTTGGGGACCGAACACACATGGCTTGTTAGGTAATAGCAAGAAACCAGCGGAATATTGTGAGTGTAGAATTTTCAATTACCATAACACGAAATTTATGTAATTTAACTAAAATAGGTCATAATTGGGAGCCTATTTTTGTTTTTTGTTATATGCCGACTATTCTTGTATGATTATTGGGTATTCGGGCACTTTTCCGTAATGCAAAAATGCTGCTATCACAAAAACAGAAAATGCGCTTTTTCATTCTTGAATCCCAAATTATTCATTTGTCAGTGCAAGGCCGACTATTGGCTTAATTGTCCAGTTGTGGATGGATAAATTCAGAAAATAAAGCCTGCTATTTAAGTTTTAAACTTTGGCATAGTTGAAAACAGCTTCCCAACAAGTTTGAAGGGTATCACATCAAGACAATTGTTTTTGTTTCACAGCAACCGCAATGCTTGAAAATTGAAAATTTAAATAATGACTCATTTGCTGCCCATATATGTACATTCCTATGCATTCATATGATATTATTCTCCTTTGAAAATATGATAAATTTCTTTTGGAAACAGTGTGGTATATGAGACAGCCAACAACAAACGATCTAATGCATATGCTACGCACGTTTTTCTGCATCTACCGCACTTGCAACGTTGGAATATGTAAAATTGGATCTGTGGAATTTTCGGAAGCACATTATAAAACAGCAAGAATTGAACTTCTGACAGCATGGCGTGATAAGATAAAAGCATTGGATGAAGATATTGCCGACGAAGTCGTTATGGTGAAAATGTTGCAGCAAGCCATTGTTCTCGATGAAAAGTCCGAAGCAGACTTGTTGAAGGGAGAACTTCTTTCCTATTGGATCAACGGAATCTTGATGTTAGATGGTATAATCACAATTATGGTGGGTATAGAACAAAATCCAACGAAAGAAAATTTCATGAAAAGTATTTGGGACTCCACCATATGTGAGTGTTTAGATGGATATGGTGGGAGAATGTGCAATGTCTGCCCAACGGAAAATATATTGCCACTTTATATTTTTAACAAATTTCAGCGACACATTCACCTGTGAAAACGTTCAACACGGTAATTACGATTAATATTTTTTCAATTAAACTGATGTGAAGTCAATGTGAAACTGGCGCCTTCTGCGAGCCCAGAACTAATTTTGTTCCCATTGCCTTTGAGTCAATTTGAAACAATATTACTTGAATGAGTATCAACCCAGTTTCAGTTCAAGTTGGATTATTGTGTGGTCTTTGGTACGCTGAGTCACCTAATTATCATGAATGTTGTACTTTTGTGGATTTATAATCTTGCTGATTTTCAGTTGATCGATACTTACTGCTTGAGTATCTACCTGCGCCAGGTTTTATACTTGAGGTGTTTTTTACAATGGGATGGTTTTTCGCTGGAGGTAAGACTTTCATGTAAAGCACATTAAATTTAGTATAGATTTTAAACCTTCCTCGGATAAATATATTTCAGAACCTGAGCTGGTGACTGTAAACGAAAGTTTGAAATATATTGTTTCACCGGCGATAGACGGTTTTAAATCCAGACTTTGTTCGCTGCGAAATAGACTTAAAAATGCAACGGCTCATGGTAAGTAGCAAGCTTAACTATCTAATTCTAGCATACCATCTTTGAAATGTTTGTAGACATTCTTCCTTCATCCTAAATCAACTGCGACAATAAAAATGGCTGGTGTTGTAATTAGCAAAACACCCCCACACACCCGCATGCGTGAGCGTATTCACTTTAGATTGGCAAGCTGCATATTCTCAACACTCGAAGAAATTTAATTTATAAACCATTTCTTATTTTGTTCGTTACGCTAGATATTTTAGAAGCGTATAAGAGTCAAGAAAATCTAGAATCTCTAATACTAAATGGATGGAAGGAGAACGATTATGACAGAATGAAACAATTACACTATAACCAAGGAGATTGTAAGTCAATAATAAGTGACTTTAATGCTGTATAAAGCAAATATTAGTTTGAAAAATTTACTCGATCTCACAAATATTACCCAATTTGGTCACTCTCACAACTCACATGATACCTCTTGCAGAAATGCTATTTTAATAACCCGATGAAAGTTAACTATAAACCAGAATAAAATTTTTGTTCAGATATTTTAATTTTTCTCGAATTTTTACGATTCTGTAACGTTTCCCTTTTACAGTATGGTTTTTGAGATATCCAAATGTGTTTGATCTTCTTGAAAGTGTTCGAAGGTTTTTCTGCACTTATCGTAGATGCAATGTGGGAGAGTGTGCAATTCCACCAATCCGTTTCACGTCAGTTGAGCAAGAAAATGCGATGTTAGAACTTTTCCATTTATGGGAATGGCACTTTGAAGATAAAGAATTGGATCTTAGCGAAGTATTTGTTCATATGGTTGGTGAACCCCATCTGAAAAAAGAGGGCATATCGGGAATAGATTTGACTAATTCGAAACTTTCTACGTATTTTGCTAATGTCCTTATTGCCATAGACACGTTGTTAGGCTTGTTCACCAACTTAGAAGATAATTTAAACAGAGAAACGTATCTTTTTACACAATGGCATCTGACTCTTTGCAATTGCTGGGGAGGATATTCTGGAAGATCTTGCAACACTTGCCCTGCTTGAAAACTGATATAGATCGGGTTGCGATTCTAATTGAAAATCTGTATCTGAGTTTGAATATTTTGTTGAATACTCGGTTGTCCTTACTTCTATTAAATGCTGACGGAACGAATTATAACTTGCAGATCTTGCTAATATTGAAAATAATCTATCGGTGAGATAATGCTGTAATATTTCTATATTTTCATGTCTTGAAAGAATAAAATTGTACGCATTTTTCAAAAGTGCATGCGTTGATAAATAAAATAAGAATGAGTTTCTGAAGGAAAATTTCCTACTTTGAGACTACAACTTCGTGGATTGGTCAAATTGGTCAAAAAGTTTTAAAAGATAACTCAGATTGTGTGAAAAAACTTTTCCTTGTTCTATATCACTGAATAAATCGAGATATTTATGAATGAGTGAAATGTAGTCCAACTAGGTGTGTCATTGTAATTAGATTCTAGCCTAGCTTGGAATTCGAAAAGTCATTGAAAACGACGGGAGATATTCTATCTAACTGAGTTTTCTACCAACAACAATTGTGAATATATTTTTTTTTCAAAGTAATTGTTACGACAATCACGGGAAAGCTGTTTTCAAATCAAAACTAGGTCTTTTTATCAGCCTATCGTGAACGAGCTGTTTTTGCTTTACTTTGATTTTCCTATGCTACAAGGGTTCAGATGGAATATCTGGAATACGTGAAACCTAATTGCACGTGTTTAGTTCTTGTTTCAAATAAAAGTTATCAATTTACCTCGTGACCTGAAATAAATTTCCGGGTGGTTGTGCTCAGTGTATTTCCTGTTGTGGCTTTGTGTGGTTTCGTAAGATCACAGCCAAGTGGAATACCAATTGGGTCAAATTCTGCACTACAATCTTAACTATAGCCGTACAAGCGTCATCAAAACAATATGTATCAAAGACTCTATTCGTTACTCGATTTAAAATGAATTTACGCCCACGTTTGGATATCGTATATTTTGTAATTTACCATTGCTTCATGTCGTTACATTTCATTTCAATGTATAGTTATAAAAAATGCAGGAGCTTTTTTTAAGGAATACGGCGTTTCAATATTTGGTTGGATGCAAGATTTACACAGATCCCTTTTTTCATTACTTATCGATCTTGATCGGTAAGTATGTTGATACTTGAGGTATTTGTCTGTTTGTTTGTTTGTCTGTCTGTTAGATACACGCGATATCTCACGAAAGCGAGGTTGGATCTGCTTAAAATTTTGCATGTGCATTCATCATATCTCGGACCAGGAGCATATTGATTTTGAATGAACTATATAATTAGCGAGTTATTAATTAATTAGTAATGGGACACGCGGTGTCGCTATTGAGTCAGAGCGGAGGAAACATGCCGCTAGATCGATAAGTCGGCGGTCTCTATATCTCGTTTAATGATTTTTGATAAATTTCTGAAGTCTGTATCAATAAAGTAAATAATCATTATCGTTTTTTGTCTACGTTCTACGTTTTTTGAAGTGGAAAGTCAAATGCGACAAGAATCACGCCCTTCATACACGAATAACAGACTTGGATTATTTTTAGGTCTGTTGATTCTTTTCCCTCAGCAAGAGTAAGTACCATTGTGTCTGTTGAAACAAACTGATTCTTGATCCAATCGCATATTGGATTTCAGTAGTTTTTCACATTTTAGTTCTGTGATTGTATTACCAAAATCCATCTTAAACTGAATACAGAACAGCAATAAACTGGTATAATGTCAGGGATAAAAGTTTTCAAACGATCAGCATTAGAACTTTACATTTTGGTATCAAACTATTGCAAACTGTGAATACCTGTCTAACTCAAACTAAGCCAAACACTGGCGATAGGGCAGGTATTATTGGTTCCCTTACATTTGAACCCACGTACATTTGAACCCATGACAATTGCACCTGTATGCTATTGCACCTATGGATTTTTTTTTTGTTTCACGGATAGTTAAACTCATACTAACCCTAACCCATGGGTTTTAGCATACGCATATAGATTGAACCCGTGGATATACACATGGGTTCAAATGTACGTGGGTTCAAATGTACAGTCACCGGTATTATTACATATGACTGCTTTCAGCTCAATGGTCAAAATTATTAAACGAATGCAAAGTGGGCAAACATGATAAATGAAACAACAGACAGTACGACAGTAATTTGATTCCACCATGGTATCGCTTGTTTTGATGAAACATTTACAATTTGTGGTGTACGAGATGTGTCACAGGTTTGTATTTAAAAGATCAACGTCATCATGTATTGTGGTACCATTTATGTGATTGAAGCTTTCAATTTCGATATTTTTCCCAGTCTGTTTATTAATCGAGATGTATGTTTGCCTTGTTGTCATAGCGTTCAATGACATTCAAATCAAAATACGGTCACTGGATGAATTTTCATGTAATGACATCATTCAGATATCTATAATTTTTACTATCCGGATAACGGATATATCCGTATATTTCGAATTTTAACCATCCGATTAACCGGAAAGATATTGTTGAGTTTTAGAAAATCCATTTCCTCAAGTTTTTTTTGATGTATTGATCAAAAATTACGAAACATTTTTTGCGAATATATAAACATGCACTCTAAAGGCGTTCCACTGCAAAAACTATAAGCTACACCCGACCAAAATGCAACAGAATCAGCAATTCGTGGATCGCACCTCCCACAGTGTAGGCCAATACTTGATGCGTGAAAGCACAATGCACCAGATAAGAGATGCACCACCCTGCGTGTCGTCGATCGTGCAGTATTAGCGTTGTATCCAGTACCAAATCAAAACACGCTTTCAATTGCCCCACAATATGCCCGAATCACAATGGCACAAACCACGACAGTAGAATATAGTTATCACCAAAACCGCCACCTCCATCTGCCCCGTCGTTATACCCACCCATTTAAAGCTTTTCAACTGTATTCGTTTATAGCCTTGCTTATATTTTCAACCTAACTTAAAAGAATGGGCTCTTCTATTTTAAAAGAATGGGCTCTTCTATTACATATTAATCACATTTGTGTTACATATTTTGTGATGTGAGAGTGAAGTTCACGATGGCTGAAATATAGACAGAGAAGTGTGAATAAAAATTGTTATCACGTGATATGGGGTATGTCCGCCGTAATTTAACAAAAAATATCAAAATTACTAATGAGCATATACACCATTCATGCAACTTTATTATTCGGTTAATCGTCACAATTATATTCGATATCAGAGAGCAAAATATCTCTCGGTTTACCGGTTATTCGTTAATCCAACCCCAGCCTCCTATTATGTATATGTGAACAATGTCTTTTATTGTTATGCATAAATCCATGACTGAACTTTTCTTCCTCCACCGGCACTTGAAACTTTCCATTATGTATTGCTTCACCTCAAATTGTTCTTTGACCAAAAAATAAATGTGATGGCTTATTTGGGGAATCAAATGTGACTACAACTATTTTGTTGATATTGTTTTTCCATTTTCTGAGTTTCTCATTATTCTCGATTCATTTTTAGTAGTGATATCTGAATATATATTGCGCACTGTTTCAATAGACTTTTGACTCTATTTCCTGTATTCAACAGGGGTATTCAAAGTTTCTTTTAATATCCTCTATTCTTTTTAGAGTATTTAACATGTTTCAACATTTTATTTTTAGATGATGGCAACTTTCCAACATTTTCAGCATTTTGAACTATTTGAGATATTTCTTTACTGATATTTATACTTTTTAGACTAGTTAGCTAGTTGTCTTTGTTTTTACTACTTACAATAATTATATTTTGTTCTTTAATTTCTTCAAATTGTGTCATTAACTCTGTTGTTTCATTATTTGATGACAGCTCTTTATATCTAAATCTATTCCTATGCGATGTAATTATCCAGTTCATTTCTTTGTCCATTTTTAGTTTAATATGTTATACATTTTAAGTTAAGTTATCAATAACTTAGGATACTACGTTCGAAATGACATGAGTTTAATGGCGCTACATAAGAGAATTGTTTTCGTGTGTATGTAGGCCCAAAGCGCATGGAAATATATTAACTCCAAGATCACAATTTTTAAGATGACGACTGTCGAAAATAATATAACACTGAACTGTAATATTGTTTCAAGCCAGTAAGCGGCACACCATCTTACTACAAGCGACGCACTAATGTTTGGAACCTCTGGTTTAGGCAATTAAGGCAAGGCATGCAGGCACGTTTCAGACATGCAGGCGTGTAGGGAGGTGAGAAAATTAAATGTCAGAGCTCTCGCATCTTGTAATTTATATATGAGAAGACTGCGTAGAAAAACTCAAGTAATCAATTCGGTAACATTTGAAATTGATAACATTTACCATTTAAACCATTAATTTTAAACCCCTTTTCGAACTCTTCATCATCAAACTTCACACATCTTCTGCGTAGAATATGCTTTATTCGTTTACCATTCCAGCATAACTGCAGAGAGTGAAAACTAAGTGCACATGATTTGACTGATATTATTCGCCTTGGTATGGCTGGTAGTGTTGCCTGAACTGAGTTGCAACTATTTAAAAATTGATACAAAATTAATCGTCCTCTATTTAATAGTGGGTGTACTTTGGTCAAACTCCTCTTGAAAAAGTAACAATTTTCTGTTAAACATGCGGTGCTTGTTAAAATCTGTCAGTTACAAACGCGGGGAAAAGATGTTAGTCATTTTGTTTTGACGTGAATTCATTCTGTTCATGATTGCGTATTCAGGAAAGACGAGACGGAAAAACGTTGATAACAATTGTGCCCTTCCTTTTGAATGATTTGATTTAAGTTATAAAAAATCACAGCAGCAATAAAGCAGTCTGGGCAAACACTGTAACAAAGAAAATGTCGCGTGCGAGACTTTTTTTGTTCAATTTACTCATCCTCTTTTTGATAGCAAAAAGTATAGCAAACGTTGAAGGTAAGTAGTGAATTGATCAGCATTAGATTATTTGAATTCATTACAAATTTGTCGTATTTGCAAGGTTGGTTCAAGTTGGGCAATCGTACGTGTAGTATACATGATGAATGAATGAGGAATGGTACCTGAATTGGCCGAAGAGATGAAACACAAAGTTTAATTTTTAAATGAATTCTACATTCTGAAATGCAATGGATTGTCTAATTTCGCATAATTTATATGCTACGTATGCGAATATTTTCATAGCTTTCTAGCAATATATTACCTAATTATTATTATCATTTTATCGCAATAAAAAAGCTATTCAGCACGGCCAATCCACATGCACAAACGTTTTTTTTTTATAGAAAGGCAAGAATATCAAGCGGAATTTGATAGGACCTTTACGTGTGACGACGTTGTTCGCAGTAAGCCATCTCTATATTACTCAAGTTATTCATATAATATATATTTTCTTCATACAACCAATAAAATACACACAGCGATGCATGGTTTATTTCCAGATCGCATATTGTCAAGGAAAACGCGTCTACAGTCAATTTACTGACATACTGTATTTATTGACGATAGATAAAAAATAAAACTCCCATGAAATTTAAATCAAGTAGGCCTAGTTTTGTTTCATATTCCTAATTTCCATGTCATGGTGTTTTGATTATTTTTATCAGTATGGAAAGGCGAGGATTATGCTTCTACTAAACCTTCGGAAGAGTTTATAAAAGATTTTGAAATAAACTTTGGTGAAGCCTATCGATATGGTACGATAATGTTTATTTTTGTTGTGTCCCACTATTTTTACCCTTTTCTGTTTATTTATACGGTGATAGAAGAAAAACGACAAAAAATTCACTACAGATACGTAATTTTAAATAAACCAGTCCTGGACAATGAGGCATTCTACCTGATATATTTTTACACCAATTGTGTGTCCGTAGCGTAATGCTATGCGAAGTATAAATAAAGCTATACGTTAAGAATATTGTCCTGGTCTCTGTGCATTCAAGTGACAATGAGCATCTGCCCATCTATTACAGTTTATTGCTGATAGATATAAAATCGACTCTTGTTAGGACGAACCTTGGGTAAAATTAACAATTTATTTTGAGAAGAAGAAATATATGATTTAAATAACTGTATACTAAGAATTTTACGAACGGAATGTGGGTCGTTAAAAATCACTGTACTTGAAACGGGATTGAGTCACTGCTTATATAAAAGCATTTAAGTTCAACGGGAAAAATGATAAATGTTTTTCCTCGGCTATGGGGTTTTATATTAGCAAACAATTGACCACAAATTTGCAATATAGTTCTTAGATATATCTTATCTATACGCATGTCGAAACTAGAGAGTTTGCAAACGTCTGTAATCAATACGTAGATTAATCATGACTAACCCAGAGAATATGCCATAATTTTGTATATTTAGTATTATTAGGGAAATATACATTTAACACCTTAATACATTTAATACAGGCGGCCCTGGACCCACCATAGCTACGTATGACGTCATGGAAATTGTGACTTTACCCACCATTAAACAATTTCTCGTGACTGCTTGCTCTTTACGGAAAAGAATTCTTAATGCAACCGCACATGGTACGTTCATAGCTGCGATCAATTTTTTACTGTCATCGCAGGGCAATGTTAACATTATAACAAAAATTTGGAATACGAATATTTTGCATCAAAGATGATAGTTAAAATTTTCAGTTTTAATCGAAGGGAGTGAAATGAATCTGATAAAACTGTAATCATTTTCCTAATTTCTTAATAATTCAAACTTTCAGTATAAGATCATTATTTATTCCATCTTTAGACATTATGGAGAGTTATTTGACAATAAAAGAAATCAGGAAAGTCGTATATGGAGGTGGTTGGGGACCGAACACACATGGCTTGTTAGGTAATAGCAAGAAACCAGCGGAATATTGTGAGTGTAGAATTTTCAATTACCATAACACGAAATTTATGTAATTTAACTAAAATAGGTCATAATTGGGAGCCTATTTTTGTTTTTTGTTATATGCCGACTATTCTTGTATGATTATTGGGTATTCGGGCACTTTTCCGTAATGCAAAAATGCTGCTATCACAAAAACAGAAAATGCGCTTTTTCATTCTTGAATCCCAAATTATTCATTTGTCAGTGCAAGGCCGACTATTGGCTTAATTGTCCAGTTGTGGATGGATAAATTCAGAAAATAAAGCCTGCTATTTAAGTTTTAAACTTTGGCATAGTTGAAAACAGCTTCCCAACAAGTTTGAAGGGTATCACATCAAGACAATTGTTTTTGTTTCACAGCAACCGCAATGCTTGAAAATTGAAAATTTAAATAATGACTCATTTGCTGCCCATATATGTACATTCCTATGCATTCATATGATATTATTCTCCTTTGAAAATATGATAAATTTCTTTTGGAAACAGTGTGGTATATGAGACAGCCAACAACAAACGATCTAATGCATATGCTACGCACGTTTTTCTGCATCTACCGCACTTGCAACGTTGGAATATGTAAAATTGGATCTGTGGAATTTTCGGAAGCACATTATAAAACAGCAAGAATTGAACTTCTGACAGCATGGCGTGATAAGATAAAAGCATTGGATGAAGATATTGCCGACGAAGTCGTTATGGTGAAAATGTTGCAGCAAGCCATTGTTCTCGATGAAAAGTCCGAAGCAGACTTGTTGAAGGGAGAACTTCTTTCCTATTGGATCAACGGAATCTTGATGTTAGATGGTATAATCACAATTATGGTGGGTATAGAACAAAATCCAACGAAAGAAAATTTCATGAAAAGTATTTGGGACTCCACCATATGTGAGTGTTTAGATGGATATGGTGGGAGAATGTGCAATGTCTGCCCAACGGAAAATATATTGCCACTTTATATTTTTAACAAATTTCAGCGACACATTCACCTGTGAAAACGTTCAACACGGTAATTACGATTAATATTTTTTCAATTAAACTGATGTGAAGTCAATGTGAAACTGGCGCCTTCTGCGAGCCCAGAACTAATTTTGTTCCCATTGCCTTTGAGTCAATTTGAAACAATATTACTTGAATGAGTATCAACCCAGTTTCAGTTCAAGTTGGATTATTGTGTGGTCTTTGGTACGCTGAGTCACCTAATTATCATGAATGTTGTACTTTTGTGGATTTATAATCTTGCTGATTTTCAGTTGATCGATACTTACTGCTTGAGTATCTACCTGCGCCAGGTTTTATACTTGAGGTGTTTTTTACAATGGGATGGTTTTTCGCTGGAGGTAAGACTTTCATGTAAAGCACATTAAATTTAGTATAGATTTTAAACCTTCCTCGGATAAATATATTTCAGAACCTGAGCTGGAGACTGTAAACGAAAGTTTGAAATATATTGTTTCACCGGCGATAGACGGTTTTAAATCCAGACTTTGTTCGCTGCGAAATAGACTTAAAAATGCAACGGCTCATGGTAAGTAGCAAGCTTAACTATCTAATTCTAGCATACCATCTTTGAAATGTTTGTAGACATTCTTCCTTCATCCTAAATCAACTGCGACAATAAAAATGGCTGGTGTTGTAATTAGCAAAACACCCCCACACACCCGCATGCGTGAGCGTATTCACTTTAGATTGGCAAGCTGCATATTCTCAACACTCGAAGAAATTTAATTTATAAACCATTTCTTATTTTGTTCGTTACGCTAGATATTTTAGAAGCGTATAAGAGTCAAGAAAATCTAGAATCTCTAATACTAAATGGATGGAAGGAGAACGATTATGACAGAATGAAACAATTACACTATAACCAATGAGATTGTAAGTCAATAATAAGTGACTTTAATGCTGTATAAAGCAAATATTAGTTTGAAAAATTTACTCGATCTCACAAATATTACCCAATTTGGTCACTCTCACAACTCACATGATACCTCTTGCAGAAATGCTATTTTAATAACCCGATGAAAGTTAACTATAAACCAGAATAAAATTTTTGTTCAGATATTTTAATTTTTCTCGAATTTTTACGATTCTGTAACGTTTCCCTTTTACAGTATGGTTTTTGAGATATCCAAATGTGTTTGATCTTCTTGAAAGTGTTCGAAGGTTTTTCTGCACTTATCGTAGATGCAATGTGGGAGAGTGTGCAATTCCACCAATCCGTTTCACGTCAGTTGAGCAAGAAAATGCGATGTTAGAACTTTTCCATTTATGGGAATGGCACTTTGAAGATAAAGAATTGGATCTTAGCGAAGTATTTGTTCATATGGTTGGTGAACCCCTTCTGAAAAAAGAGGGCATATCGGGAATAGATTTGACTAATTCGAAACTTTCTACGTATTTTGCTAATGTCCTTATTGCCATAGACACGTTGTTAGGCTTGTTCACCAACTTAGAAGATAATTTAAACAGAGAAACGTATCTTTTTACACAATGGCATCTGACTCTTTGCAATTGCTGGGGAGGATATTCTGGAAGATCTTGCAACACTTGCCCTGCTTGAAAACTGATATAGATCGGGTTGCGATTCTAATTGAAAATCTGTATCTGAGTTTGAATATTTTGTTGAATACTCGGTTGTCCTTACTTCTATTAAATGCTGACGGAACGAATTATAACTTGCAGATCTTGCTAATATTGAAAATAATCTATCGGTGAGATAATGCTGTAATATTTCTATATTTTCATGTCTTGAAAGAATAAAATTGTACGCATTTTTCAAAAGTGCATGCGTTGATAAATAAAATAAGAATGAGTTTCTGAAGGAAAATTTCCTACTTTGAGACTACAACTTCGTGGATTGGTCAAATTGGTCAAAAAGTTTTAAAAGATAACTCAGATTGTGTGAAAAAACTTTTCCTTGTTCTATATCACTGAATAAATCGAGATATTTATGAATGAGTGAAATGTAGTCCAACTAGGTGTGTCATTGTAATTAGATTCTAGCCTAGCTTGGAATTCGAAAAGTCATTGAAAACGACGGGAGATATTCTATCTAACTGAGTTTTCTACCAACAACAATTGTGAATATATTTTTTTTTTCAAAGTAATTGTTACGACAATCACGGGAAAGCTGTTTTCAAATCAAAACTAGGTCTTTTTATCAGCCTATCGTGAACGAGCTGTTTTTGCTTTACTTTGATTTTCCTATGCTACAAGGGTTCAGATGGAATATCTGGAATACGTGAAACCTAATTGCACGTGTTTAGTTCTTGTTTCAAATAAAAGTTATCAATTTACCTCGTGACCTGAAATAAATTTCCGGGTGGTTGTGCTCAGTGTATTTCCTGTTGTGGCTTTGTGTGGTTTCGTAAGATCACAGCCAAGTGGAATACCAATTGGGTCAAATTCTGCACTACAATCTTAACTATAGCCGTACAAGCGTCATCAAAACAATATGTATCAAAGACTCTATTCGTTACTCGATTTAAAATGAATTTACGCCCACGTTTGGATATCGTATATTTTGTAATTTACCATTGCTTCATGTCGTTACATTTCATTTCAATGTATAGTTATAAAAAATGCAGGAGCTTTTTTTAAGGAATACGGCGTTTCAATATTTGGTTGGATGCAAGATTTACACAGATCCCTTTTTTCATTACTTATCGATCTTGATCGGTAAGTATGTTGATACTTGAGGTATTTGTCTGTTTGTTTGTTTGTCTGTCTGTTAGATACACGCGATATCTCACGAAAGCGAGGTTGGATCTGCTTAAAATTTTGCATGTGCATTCATCATATCTCGGACCAGGAGCATATTGATTTTGAATGAACTATATAATTAGCGAGTTATTAATTAATTAGTAATGGGACACGCGGTGTCGCTATTGAGTCAGAGCGGAGGAAACATGCCGCTAGATCGATAAGTCGGCGGTCTCTATATCTCGTTTAATGATTTTTGATAAATTTCTGAAGTCTGTATCAATAAAGTAAATAATCATTATCGTTTTTTGTCTACGTTCTACGTTTTTTGAAGTGGAAAGTCAAATGCGACAAGAATCACGCCCTTCATACACGAATAACAGACTTGGATTATTTTTAGGTCTGTTGATTCTTTTCCCTCAGCAAGAGTAAGTACCATTGTGTCTGTTGAAACAAACTGATTCTTGATCCAATCGCATATTGGATTTCAGTAGTTTTTCACATTTTAGTTCTGTGATTGTATTACCAAAATCCATCTTAAACTGAATACAGAACAGCAATAAACTGGTATAATGTCAGGGATAAAAGTTTTCAAACGATCAGCATTAGAACTTTACATTTTGGTATCAAACTATTGCAAACTGTGAATACCTGTCTAACTCAAACTAAGCCAAACACTGGCGATAGGGCAGGTATTATTGGTTCCCTTACATTTGAACCCACGTACATTTGAACCCATGACAATTGCACCTGTATGCTATTGCACCTATGGATTTTTTTTTTGTTTCACGGATAGTTAAACTCATACTAACCCTAACCCATGGGTTTTAGCATACGCATATAGATTGAACCCGTGGATATACACATGGGTTCAAATGTACGTGGGTTCAAATGTACAGTCACCGGTATTATTACATATGACTGCTTTCAGCTCAATGGTCAAAATTATTAAACGAATGCAAAGTGGGCAAACATGATAAATGAAACAACAGACAGTACGACAGTAATTTGATTCCACCATGGTATCGCTTGTTTTGATGAAACATTTACAATTTGTGGTGTACGAGATGTGTCACAGGTTTGTATTTAAAAGATCAACGTCATCATGTATTGTGGTACCATTTATGTGATTGAAGCTTTCAATTTCGATATTTTTCCCAGTCTGTTTATTAATCGAGATGTATGTTTGCCTTGTTGTCATAGCGTTCAATGACATTCAAATCAAAATACGGTCACTGGATGAATTTTCATGTAATGACATCATTCAGATATCTATAATTTTTACTATCCGGATAACGGATATATCCGTATATTTCGAATTTTAACCATCCGATTAACCGGAAAGATATTGTTGAGTTTTAGAAAATCCATTTCCTCAAGTTTTTTTTGATGAATTGATCAAAAATTACGAAACATTTTTTGCGAATATATAAACATGCACTCTAAAGGCGTTCCACTGCAAAAACTATAAGCTACACCCGACCAAAATGCAACAGAATCAGCAATTCGTGGATCGCACCTCCCACAGTGTAGGCCAATACTTGATGCGTGAAAGCACAATGCACC